>NC_046986.1:22749455-22844541 GCF_009769545.1 Cyclopterus lumpus | reverse complement strand
CAGTCATAAAGAGAGTATATTTGGGGGAAAACATAAAGCTCACCACTGAGAACAGAAGTATTCAAAGATATATGGGGGACTTGAGTCAAAGCCTAATGTGATTGGCACAGATAAATTATGAAATTGTGGAATTTTGAAAGACAACAGCTAAATAGGTAGCAGACAGACCCAACAGCTGGCAAAGGGGGAAAAAAGCAAAAAATGTGTTCGGCCAACACAAGGAGTCATAAAATGTGCTGCACACATAAGGAGCCCAGCTGCGTACCATCCTTCTAGTCATCCAATTTCCTTTGATTCTCCTTTAGAGAATAAACTATGATATTTTGGAATGACATCAAGCAATCCAGATGATCCACACTGGTGGACATTACCAGTCTTTCAGCTTCATACCTGGGTCATCTGGCCTTCCGCATTCATGCGGACAGATGCATCAAGACAGTGAAGCATTTCCATTGAGTTATTTAAGTGTCCTGCTTGACCTTTTCTTTTGTTATGCATTCAAACAAGTTGTGATAACCTAGATACGTTTTTAAAGTGGTGAAATGTTATAACAGAACACACAGTAAATGAAGAATGATATAGAGTGCTGGAAGAATGTGTCCTAAAACCTGGAAAAGAGTCAGCATCTTTTAACTTTTGGTTTCCCTCTGAAAGTCAATGGGTTTTTTGAATAGGTCAATTGTTATCTGCCTGAAAATAAGGTATTTGGTAAACACAAGCTTAAGAGTTTTGTTTTTTTTTGCGGTCAAATGTTTTTATTTAAGCTTAAGAGATTTTAACAACCCATTCTTACTTCCAAACTCATCAAATACCTAAAAAAACATTATTTTATAAATATATCTTTCTGAATAAAAATGTGTAAATCCGGCATGCCTAGTGTCTTTTCAGTGAGCATTTTTCCATTGAAAAGAGGTATAAAAGAGTATGGTCACCGGTGAAAAGACGCTAAAAATTCGTTCAATGGTGAAAGTTATGTTACAGACAATTTGAAGACGTTGAGTGAATGTTCACGTTTAGACCATATTTCACCGGGATTTGCAATACATATTTTTTTCATCCTCTACATTCGGTTAATAATAGTGTATTGTCATTTAAAAGTCTCACTAAGAAACCACATTTCTCATTTGAAAGCCAATTTTGCAAATCCCGATGAAATGTGTTCTAAACGTGAAAGTTTCACACTCCCATTCTCAAGTGGAACTTTGCAATATGATCAATCTTGCAGCACCCTGAGCTCATCCTTGAGACACACTGGACCACTGGTCAGTCAAGCTAGCAGTTCTGGCAGTGCTTAGAGCTAGATGCAAATTTTTCCACAATGACGTAACAAAAGTACTTTCCAGTATGCTCAGTAGGTATGTTCACCATGTTGACCGTCCTAGTTACTGTGTTAGCATGCTAACACTTGTTAATCTTACAGGAGTGTTTTAAGATTTGCAGATAAACACAAGTTCTCTGTCCATATGCAGTTTGTAAAAGAATCTTGTGTTTTACGGACAGTTTAGTGTGGTTGATTTTAGAAACACACCATTGAAAATGCATATAAACTGAACAGATCATAGCCATGAAGCCATTATCTAACTAAACTAGAAGACTAAACTTCTATGTGTCTCTTGTCTGGGCTTTTCTTTGGATGAGAGGAACACTAATGCTGTAGAAAATACAAGCCGCTAAATGTGAAGGAACAAGTCAACTCTGTCCAAGTGTCATTATTCAGTTATTTCTCTTTGAAATGCGTTAAAATGTCTCCACGGATTTCTTTTTAACAAACCACTTTGAGCATCACTGACATGGCTACTCACGTGATGCACACATATTTCCATACCCATTTGGGGTTTGGAAAGCCATTCTGGAATATTCCTCTGTTTCCCCAAAGCCAACCTCAGGCCTGTGTTACATTTCTTCTTACATGAAAACGATGGAGTAACTGACCACACCTTCTTCCCACACCACCCACTCAATCACAATGGGAGGTAAGCTCCAAAAAAAAAAAAAAAGATACTGTAGGAAGAATCCCTCCACATTATCTTGTGAATTACTGATGTTCTGAGGAGTTACCGTTATCAGTAGTTTTCATTTCGGGATAAAGTGACTTATTGGTTCTGATAACTCAACAGCATACCTATGTTTTTAAATGTTCTGTGAAAAGAAAGTAGTTGCAGTTTCTTTGGCTCCCCACAAAGAGGCAGGGACTAAATGTATTTCCAACACTTAACTGTAGCTGTAACTTGCTTCTGGTGTAACACATCTCCCTCTTGGTCTGCCAAGCCGAACACAGCCCCTGCCTCCCCCTCCCCGCCCACAGAGCTTCTCTGACTCACCAATCCGGCTGAACAATGCCCACCATTGAACTCGCAATGGTTGTCTTTAATTGACAGCTGGAATCTATTAATGCCGTAGCCAGTAGCCATGGCTACTCCACAATAAATTACATACGTACATATTCATGGAGGAGAATACACTTTCAGCCAGAGTTGGGATGGAAACATGGTAGAACTCTGTCTCACAGTCGTCCTGAAAAGGCCCTTCCGAGTTGCAGATGTTTAAGGGCTGACTCACTTTTCCGACACTGTTCCTTAAGCGGTATTTACCTTGAAAAGTTATAATTTCCATGATTTGGATAATGGCTTACAGTTTGGCTGTCTAGTTTCTATATGTCAAGTTCAGTGCTGACAGTGTGTCATACTATGGATGGGCGGGGGTTAGACAACCACTCTTGAGTGCCAACATGTTTAAAATTGATAGTTATGCTGATCTGAAACATAACACACTTTTAACCTCCATGAGATTCTGTTAATGCGTAACTTATGCTCCATGTTCTGGACTCTCGCTTTAAATCACACCAAAGTGGAGGAAACAGTTATGGCTGTTGAACCAGCTGCTTACATCTGGACACATATTGCAGCCAATATGACTCATGGAAGTGTAAAAGAGCATCCAACCCACTCTCATGACTCAAAAGGTATCTTACAATCTGTTGCATGGTTAATCATAAAAGGCCTTAACTATGTTCAGTGTGGTACAGGGGGTGTAGCCAAGTGTCTGACATTGTGGAATAATCTTCTTTACAGTTTCATTTCGGGGAGCATGTATTTTGTAACAGCAGAGGCATGACAAATGCTTCAACATGGGAGTAAAGCAAACACCACTTTGAGAAGGTGGGTTGCTATATTCCAGACCTACATTTGCCTCTACACCCAGTGCTGTATTTAAAAAAGAACAGCCACTTCTGTATGTTTGTTTTTGCTGCAGGTCAAAAGGTCACTGTCCAATTTAGATAACTGGAGTTCAGTAATTGAACCTTGGCTACGCCGCGTCATACAGTATAACCGATTTACTCTAATTGTGTCTTTGCAGTCAATCTTGGAGCGCATTTTGTTTATCTTCTCTACTTTCTGCTTCCTCTTCTCCTCCTATCTCTGGCTGGAGGATCACACAATCTGTTGTTTGTGTGTGGGAGGTCAATGACTTAGTGTGCACCTCTGTGTTTGTCAACTGCTAATCTTGCATTCTTCTGCAGAAAACTGCATTATTTTTTGGATGCCCAGTCCTCTGTTTGTAAAAAGCCATCAGATTGTATACAATATGCTTCTCTCTTGATTTATTCCCTAGTAAACAGTTTATGGTCTCAATCTCTAGTTGCAAGTCTTCTTCCATACAGCTTGATGTTCATTTAGTAGATCATGGTCTATTTAGAGTCACATAGACCATAAAGCAGAGTATGCTTTAGGGCGGGGCTACACAGTGATTGACAGGTTGCTGCCATGATGTTGTTGAGTCTGTGTTGTTCGTGTTTTCATCTGAGAAATTGAACCCTTACAGAGTAGGATTTCAGTTCATGGAAGTTAATTGTAATGTTTTGGTTGACTAAAAATGTCCTATGTGTTCAACAATGTAATTATTGCTTTAAGTCGGAGGCCCAACATGTTGGTGTGAGTTTCTTTTTTAGCTATGGTGTATCAGCAAGATTAGTTATTTTTTCCCGCAGACATAGAGGTGTTTCTTCTTGCTTGCATTTTCTCCAAGCTTGATTCCCTCTATTCATGACTCAGCAAGAGAAGCATCTCCAGTCTGCAGTCATTGCAGAAGTTTACACTCTAAGAGATTACTCCAGTCCATGCTCCTCTTCACTGGTTGCTTGCCAACTTTGGAATTGAATCAACATACACGGCCTGATCACTGCAAGAGGTCTAATAGCTGGCCCAAACAACTTGGAAAGAACGTTGTGATGCACACAGCTGTTGCCCCCAGTAACCCAATGTTTTCAAAGAAAGCGTTGGTGGGAACAGCGGACCCTGAGGACTTGATTGTAGAGGAAACTTTTCATTTTCTTAAGATAGTTCCAATCAAAACGCATTCCCAGAATCTCCTCATCCTACATCTTAACACAATACTAGTACAATACCGTGTTATATTTGACTATTTTGAAAAGTTTTTTAGTTATTTGCAATATCTGGTTCAAGCTTAAAGTAAATCTTTGCACATAATGTTGCAGTGCGTCAGTGCTGCATGTCAAATTCAAGGGTGTAGATGTCACTTATATCTGCCCAGCTACGCTCAGTCTTTAAGCTAAGCTAACCAGCTGCTAGCATCATATCCAACGTACAGAAAAGTGGTATGAATCTCATCTTATTCTCAGCAAGAAAGCAAATAAGGTTACTTACTAAAATGTCAAACTATTTCTTTAAGTATTTTATTAGTTACATACATACCAATTAGTATTGGTATGTAAGTGCTAAGCATTTCCAGCTTATATTGAGTTACTGATTAATTGCTAGCTGAATATGGCTGCATCAAAATCAGAACTAAGATTGCCAAAAAACACTTTAACTTCCTACTACCTTTCCTCCTTATGTGACTCCAAACATGCTGGGACCTTCCTATCATCACTAAAAAAGAGCGACAGTTTTAGTTTGTGTAGGGAATGTGTGTCTCTTGGTGTAAAAGAGCCATGTGTGCTGCAGTGCTGCAGCACTCTTTACAATAAGCCTTTGTCATTTGGTCCAAACAGCTTTCGCCTAAGAAAAAAATGCATTGATGGCCAGCAGTGCCCAGCTGGATGTGTGAAAGGAAACTTAGCCAACATAAAGCTTCCAACGTTTTAGAAAGGGGGATTCCCAATGAATTGTTGGCTCTGTAATCCCCATCAGAGAACACACAAAGATCCTTTGAATAGAAAGTTTATTTTCTCTTGTTTCTTTCCACAGACTTATTTCACATGGGATTCAAGTACGATGAACGAATCAAAAAAGTCAGTGGCCACAACATTACCACCAAATAATGTTGTAAGCAGTCTCCTTCGACCACTTCATGCAAGATCTTAGAAACAGACAGTTTAATGACAAAACCAAAAACCTTTTCAAGCGCACAATATAAAAAAATTACACTGAGATGTTGTTTAACTGTGTACAGAAAAACCTTTCACAATGGTTTGACTTACTGAGTTGCTTTTTGGAGTCAGGGAGTAAAGGGAGGGGCTTTATCACAGCTTCATCACAGCACCATGCTGAAAGGAGGCCTTCCTACTTTCCTATGATTAATGGGGCGAAGGGACAAAACTCTAATGATAAAATAGGCAGAGATAATCAGCAGGTCCACGTGAAAGTTAATGCTTGTACTGAAAGGGCCTAATCGTACAACAAGGAACATATCAGGGAAGATAAGGAGACTCCAAAACCACATATAACTAGTCAAGAGAGTGTTGCGGGGTTGTAGTTACATTCTTTCATCCATTTTACACTATTGTTAAGTTCCAAGTTTGTATCAGAGATCTAGTTTCAACTAAGTCTGAATGGGGCTCATGACTTCCACATCTCCACAATCTTTACTTCACTGATCATTACATGTCTAATGAAGAAGTACATCCGTACAAACAAATAAACTCTTGAATAAGAGTATGATTTTTCAACTAAAGGGATTGCAGTCAGCCAGTGCCTTCTGTGTCTGCCGTAAAACCAGATGGTCAACGATTTCCTGTACAAAGTCACAGAGGGAATTTTATTCCTAAACTACTTTTTCGAACGCATGGAATAACTTTTTGCATTCCCTCAATGTGTTTCGAATTTACATGGTTAGCGGGCAGAGCATTGTCAATGCAGAGCAGGGGTCAGCACTCTGGCCGACCCCTGCTCAACCCGTCACCGCCCCGGCTGACCCCAGTTCCCCGTGTCCCGTAGCCACCCCTGTCGACTCCAGTTACCCGTGCCCCGCCGCTTCCACCTCCAGATCCCCGCTGTCCGGAGCCCGGTCCCCGCAAAGCCCCGCTGTCCGGAGCCCGGTCCACCAGAGCCCACATCCATCCGTCTGGTCGTCCTCCCCGCCCCCCGGATTGCTTCTGCTGTGCCCAAGGTTCCCCTATATATTTAGTCTGTCTTCTCCTTGTCCTGTGCCTGATCGTTATTGTACTTCCCCTGTGTTCCTCGTCCTCGTATGAGTTTTTAACTAAAAGAGTTTTTTCTTGTTACTTCGACTCTGTGTGTTCCTCTGCTCCTGAGTCTCTCTCTTGCCCTCGAAAACGTTGCAGAACGTGACATCATTGAGAAATGTTACTTGCAGCCTTACAAAATAGCTACCATAAACACAAGAATCTGATACTATATGGAATTTTAGTGTATTCCCTATTAATTTGAGCAACAGAGATCCTTGTATAGTAGCATTGTGAAATATCCCCTCAGTCTAAAGTTACCTTAAATAGCTCTGGTAGGTATTCTGCAGGCCGAGACTGGGAGATTGAAAATCAAACATGTTGATCACGTGCTGGCTAGGATTTTTATTAACACTCACTCATTTGCACTGGGTGCTGTCCAAAAAAAAATGTGAGGAATTTATCATTGTAAGATAACTGCAGGAACTGATTGTGCTAAAGCCCAAACTTTATTGTGTTTTTTTTCTTCAAGGAATTCAAAGTCTGTTTGAAGTTCTTTCTGTTTAGTCGGATTTCCACTCATCTGGCAACAAACATCAGGGCCAGCAATCTTCAAATGTCATATTGATGTCTTCAAAATCTCGGTTATATCATAAAACCTGTTTAATTTTGATATTGTGTATTTAGAAATTTCAATGAAGTTGTATATCTCTTTTTTAGCTTTTTGTACAGTAAACTTACAATCATCCAGATAACAGTTGAAAAGAGTCTTTCAGCAGTACAATTTGTTATGGGGAGGATGACGAGGCCACATACCAACGCAGTCTCACGTCACTTTGGGAAATAGTCACAAAATGCATTTCTTTCGTGTCGCTCGGCATGATTTATTTTTCTGTTTGGGACGACATTATGCTACAAAACCAACGTTTTATCAAGGCAACTAAACCGCTTAGTTAGGTTTAGGAAAACCTTGGGCTGAAAATAACTACTTAAAGTTACGTTACAGCAACTACACAAAAATGGTAACGAACTCCGGTTTAATGGTTGGAAGTCCGATGTTTGTTAGACCCATATGCCATAAGTGGTCTTTCTTGATTTTTCATACTACGTCCCTTGCTCTGACCGTTGCTGAAGTCTTTTGGATGCATTCACGACTTTCTATTTGCTGATTTAGAAGAAAGAATTGGACAATTTCTGTCCCGATACACGAAACAAATGAATGGCATTTCGTGACTATTTCACAAACTGCCATGATACTGAGCTGCACATACATGTTGTTGTTAAATGGCACTTGTTGAGGGGAAACTACCGAAGGTGTAGGCCTTGGTTGCGAATGATGGGCTGAACTTGAGCGACATCTTTGTTTTGCCACAATAATTTTTTTTTAATCTTAACCAACATCAATAGCAGCTAGCAGATGTATGTGTGTGCTCTTGGAATTTATGTAAATTGTTGGTATAGTTGGTATAATAATTGTTTTATTTTCATTGGTTGTAGTCAGATAATTGAAACAGCTTCATTGACAGCTATTCCCTGGATGATCCGGCAACAAGGAAGCTCACGGAAGCGACCCAGGCCCACCTCGGCCCACCCACAGCTAGACCGTTGCTGCGCTGTAAAGCATGGCCACGGTTACTGCTAGATAGCACTACTAGTGGTAAAAAAAATAAATAGATGTGTGTATCTGACAACAATTAAATTAGGTCTGCAAGTTTGCTTTTTTTAAATGCTAAAAGTTTCTTCAGTAAGTGGGACACGGCCCTGAATACCAGCTCAGCGTCTGTGTTGTGGCGAAATAACAAGAATTACAGATTCACTCACAAGAATGTAATTAAAGACTTTGTGTGTTTAGGCGAATCCACAAGACAACAGGGCCTGGTGGTGGAGCAAACCAAAAAATTAGACCGCTGGACAGGTCACATGGCTCAAATCAAAAGAGGAAATGGGAGCAAATCCATTTGTTTATGGAAAGGAGAATGAGATAATTACATGAAGAAAAACAGGTCTTCTCATTCATCCACGTTCATTTGGGTTCTTGTGTTTCTGTCTCATGCAATGGGGAGTTTTCTTTGGTGATGACCATTTGTACTCGCTCCAACTCTTTCATGTCACATCACAGTAACTGTAATGACCTCCACACATAGAATACTGCAACTTTGTCCTCCGAGTTGTAATCCCATGTGTAAATGTTTGAACCGGATTCCCTCTCAGAGAGAGAAGGTTGACCCACCCACTGTGCAAATGCTATTCTCACAACTATAGTCTTCGACTTAGTGCCCTTAAACCAACTTAGTGCCCTTAAATCAACATTACACATTAGAGGACCTCCCACTGGATTTCCTACAAGACACGAATGTTGGTAGTAATAAAGAGGTGTCCGTTGATGGTTAACTGCTCTGATGTCTGACTCTCTTATGTCACACTGTAGGATCCATGACGAGTGAATGGGGACTGAACATAATCTCATAATCACTGCACACTTGAATACTGTCCAAGCAAAGAAATGCCCAAAATGATTGCTTCCAAACCGGTTGATTTACCATTCATCAGTCATTTCACAACATTATTGCTGATCAAGAAAAGCAGTCACGATGTATTTGATACCGCTGTCAATGAGGCCAACGGGAGGGGGGTGGCGGCAAAGCACCCGGCTTGACCTTTTGACGTAAAGTCGAGGAAGGCGGAGACGAGGAATGTCTCCCTGCCTTTCTTCCTCCTGGTTAACTAGACATGTGATTAGCATTGCTGTCTGCTACTTAGTTTGCCCTGCAGTCAGCCGGGTCTGCCTTCAGAGGAAATACTGCCCTCGGGACTGCTCTGTCAACACCAAGGTAAGACATATTCACATCCATTGATTGCCACATGATGTTTGGAGAAGAAAATAAATTATGTTAAGGCCTTTATGTATTTGTGTTATTGATATGAATCCTGTTGTTGGTTATTTGTTTAGATATATGCTACTTATGCTGTCAGTGGGCTCATTACATGTTGGACCAAATTCATGTCCAAAAGGGTTCCAATGTGTTATTAGAAATGCAATTCATGTAATTATTAGCTTTTGAAGCAAACGCCAAACAGCTTTTGTCAACTTTCTTAAATCTACTAAACAGGTAGCCAAGATTTAAAAGTCTGTATAAGAGAATGTAAATTGGTTTAGAATGGAATAAAGAAATAAATGTAAGCTTTTTGTTCTTCTGCTGGAAGAACTATTTCAGGTTTGTGTGTCTGCTAAAGGAAGCCAAACCTTCCTTTAGCAAACACAAGGAGTCCTTCAACCGTGCACCTGCTTTAAGTAGCGTGACATCAACAGAAGAGTTAATGCAAGGAAAATTATTTGTAGACAACATGCTTTACAGTTAAGATTCGACTGTGGCATAAAATACTGTGAGAAACATTCACGGAAAGCAAATAAAAAAATTATAAAGTACATTTTTTCATTATCGTCCCTTAATACAACAAGTAAGATACGGAGCTGCTCACACCCGCTAAGCAAATACATGTCAAGCTTTTGTGTACTGCTTGGCTGTTCAAGTGGAACAATTTGCTTGTGGGAAAGTTGAGGAGGACAATGTTCTACTCAGGGTCGACCATTTAGACATTTAGGGAACCATTCGTTCCCATGTTGCATAAGCAGAAATTAGATTAGGCTCCCAAGTCATCTGAGGTTTTTTTGACATGGCTTGTAGTAAACAAGACAATTATGTGATGTTTGTGAGCCTTCCTTTTCCGTATAATGTATGTAAAGAGCGTTTCAGTGCAACTCGGTGGTACAGACTATTGTTCTCTGTGTGTGTGTGTGTGTGTGTGTGTGTGTGTGTGTGTGTGTGTGTGATAAGATGTGTGTGTCTCACTTGTCAGCTCGAGTTGAGTCATCTGCTGAAACCAAGACATTGTGAACCTGGACCATGTGAAATGATTTGGGCAGGCTCCAATTAACTTGATTCAAATCCCTCAGCAATGTGATGATTGAACTGTGCCAGACCTTCACCAGATCACAGGACGCATGCTTGCGGCAGAGAGGGTTTAAGCTCTGAATCTAGACCTGCGCTCCAGATCACTGACCCTTGATCAGTTCTATTATTCTGGTCTGTTTTGTTTGGAGAAAACAGCAGCCTAAAAAGGACTGACAGCAGTTGTCTCTTGAAAGAAGTACGACTTAGGCATTGGCACATGACTGAATGACAAGCAAATGCAAGAAATCTATTTCATATGGACATTAGTAAAAAGTCAGGTGTGTCAAATGCATTCCCTAATCTCCCACCGATGAGTGCAGGAAATGAATTCCCAACCATTCTTCACACAGATTTGTACCATGAACGTGACACAACAAACCTGACCAATTAATAATTAACAATCATGTCAAGGAGTGAACTTCACCACTCATGTAGCATAACATTGGTTGTCAGTGCAACCCTGGTTGATTATTTGGAAAAGAAAATGCAGGTTTTCTATTTTTACAGTTGGTTGCTGTTTTCACTGCAGTACATCTTAAATATTTGCATTACAATCTTCCTCCTGTAGCTGAAATGTTTTTGTATTGCCCAAATGTAGCCACGCACATGACAGCCTGCCAGCTCACAGGCATCAGCTCCGCAACTATGCCTGCCACCACCACAACAGGAAGGAAGCTGGATCTCTCTAAACTCACAGATGAGGAGGCCAAGCATATTTGGGAAGTTGTCCAGAGAGATTTCGGACTGAGGAAGAAGGAGGAGGACAGACTTGGGTATGTTAAAAATTATCACGTGTATTTGTTTTATTTCTTTTTGATCTGTTTCTCAACAAACCAAAAGAAGCCATCCTTGTGATGCTCATGGCTTCAGGATGGATTCTCTTTTCTTTTTTTAATTTCATGTCATCTTGCATACATCTTTGGGGGATATAGTAATAGTCATATATTACTTGAAATTGTCTAAAGCCTTTAAATTCTGACCCTATAATCCAATCAAGACAAATATGTTTACTATATTAAATTAAACATCATGTCTGTGTAAATTATGCTCCTATATTGTATACAGTGGTGTTTTTATGTATTTCTGATGTTAGCATGCTAAAATGCTAAACTGCGATGGGGACCCTTACATTATACCTTTGCAATTGCAATTGAACGCATGCTAGCATTCTTATGTTAGCATTTAGCTATGTAGGCACAGCGTCACAGAGCTGCTAGCAGGGCTGTGGACTATTACTGCTGACTTATTTAAGTAGTCAATGTAACATGTTTTTATTAATAGTTTAGCACTTTTTTAAATGGAAATGACCACTCGGCTTTTATCACAAAGCAAGGCCGTAGGTAACCAAATTAGGCGAATCAATATGTTCATGAATAATGAGAATGCTAGATATCGCTGAGACTACATGCAACCACACTTTATTTGTTTGGAAATAACTGAAAGGGTAAAATATGGCTTTTGTCAATGGTCTTGTGGCTTCAAGTTAGCAATAAAATAGCTTCAGTTCTTCATTCGGAAAGGGCTGCCTGACTCCGATGTAAAAGGGCTGCATTGGCTATAAGAGTACGCTTTCCAACAGGCAATTTAGGATGTATTATCGCTCTATTCAAAGCCACAAGACTCAATTGTCAAAAATAGGGATTTTACCTCATATGACACAGGAGTTGCTGGTCTGCCACTGCCTCGATTTACTAGTTTGTGCCTGTAGTTGTGTGACTTTCGGAAAACCGCACTTTGTTGCTTTTAGCTTTCGTGTTGGTACTCCTGCCTGCTTCTCCAAACTGGGAGCTCCAAACGCCATCTAAGTTACTGTAGGTAGTAATACTGTGGATACATTTGAATGTTTGGATTTTAATGCATAAGGAACACCACTGGGAAGCTCCAGAATGAAAACCCCCCAAAATTAATACAATGTACCCGCCCTTTAAAGACTGCACACCAGTGGTTCAGGTTTGATGTAGAAATGTATGCTACTCAAGGACCTTGTGACATCCCTGTTGGGTGGGGTTACAGGCACAACAAAGCGAACTTCAGTTTGAAACTTTCAGTCAGACTGGGCAGTGTGCTTTACAGCCTCATGTTAAGTTACTTTTCAGAGCGAGACGATCTTTATTTTTCTCAAAAGCAGCCACTGTGATCATAAATCGATAATACCTATGGCCACCACTAGCCACTGCTCAGACAGATCCAGATCTACGCTCTAGCAAAATACATAAACAGACTGTATGAATTAAAGCAATGTCATATTGCTTATAGAGTAATTTATTCATTTATAAACAAAATAATTTGTGATTTTTTTTCTTTCAAAAGTTAAAGTATAGAGGTGAGTGCGTTTGTTAAAAGCCCGCTTGAATGGAAACCCTTTCCCGCATTTGTTTCACATGGTCTTTATGCCATCATAATATCATGTCAGCTTCATACAAGACAGGGCAATTTCACAGTGAGCCAGTAATCACATGAACACAGTTACCAGCTGGGTTTTTTATGAACAGAAGTTGGTTTGTTTGATTTAAACTTAGTACAACTGAGTGGAAATGACACACTGCACTCTATTACCGAAGGCTGGACAACTTCATTGAGCTGCACATCTCCAACCGATGATTCAGTCATGTGCTGCTGACTCACCGACACACTGCTCCTATGTCTCTTTGGCAGCAGTGACGGATGGATGGTTTAGATATCAGGCTGTGGGAGGAAGAGGTTTAGAGGGAATTTCCTCCGATGCTTGGATGTGGGTTCACCCCGGCCCAACAGCAGCAGCAGTAATCCTCTAGGATAGTAACAAAATGAAGAAAACTTTCCAGTGGCCCATTGTTTTTGCAAGGTTTACACACCTTGCAAAAACAATGGGCTTTCTACCTGCATAGAGTACCTGACCTACACAACTGGTATGGAAGCTAACTTTATACCTTAGTCTGTAGATAAGAAGTGGACGTTGTTTTCGAGACGTCGACCATTGGTTAGTCAGTTGCTTAAAATGTTACAAGTTAGAATATTGCAAGTGTGCAAGAGTGTGAACATTTTTAAATTGTTTCTGAATACATAGCTTGGTGACATCACCCAATTTCCATATAGCTCCACCCAATTTCTACCTGACTGGAAGTCAAAACAGCCAGAGTGATTGAAAACTTAGGGCCTTCAATGAAACATCTTTTATTGTGGTTCAAACATGGATGCTTTTTTTTAAGCTTGCTATCTCAGACAAATCTCCTGCTTATTCATACAGTATTATGATTTCCAATGAAGAACACCCGTAGGGTTCTACTTCTCAGTGTTGTTTGTTGGCCACATATCTCATCGGAACCACTTTAAAATGATCCAGACTTTAATTATGTTGCAGGTCAAATTGACCCGTTTCGAAGTTTGAAAATCTAGGACAAATATTTGTAGGTACTTTTTCTGTATAAAACTTCTTTCTTACTCCCTCCCACCATGTTTAACCAGATTTCTCTCTCTCACACACACGCACACACCTGTTCACAGCCTCATATATAAAGCTGTAGAGAACTTTCAAACAAAAAAAAATCATGTGTTTGTTATGGGAACCTATCTTTACTATAGGATTTCTAATAGACTGTCTGACTGACTGACAGAGTGACACACACCCTGTTTCATCACAATCTCAGACGCACACACACTCTCTTTCTAAGGATCCCACCTGTGCGAGAAATACAGATACTATTTTGACGGGAACCTTTTTGTGTCTCATCTCTATTTATCTACATCAAAATGCAAATAAAATTTAGGAAAAAATACATGTTATGGTAGACTAATGAAATTTATATCTAGATTTTTCCAATGTACATAAATTTTTCATGAAAACATTATCCTAATTGAACTATGATCTATGGAGGGGTGAATAACTCCATTCTAATAAAAACTGATTGAATTGTTAGTAATGGTGTTGCTGATGAGGTACAAACTATATTTATTAGGATTTTTTTGTTCCTGACAACTTTTGGATGATTCAACATGCACTGGGTCACATTGACCCGGGAACATCATTGCTGTACCTAAGAAACAAACTTAACAGGAGGGTTAAGCCGCTTTTGGAATTAATTCAGAAGATTTCCAGTAGATATGTATTGTTCCCATAACCTCAATACACTCTGTTAAACATAGTGCCTTTGTGTGTCTGCATGTGCATGATAAAATGGACCTTCCAAGAAACTTCTTGTAATCAGCCTTCATTTCGTAAAGAAGAAACGGATTTTGAGTCAGACTTTGGTTAAGAAAACCAGCATTTTGTTCAGTGTTTGAGGAGTTGGCCCTTCCTATATGGTGCCATGGGGGGTTGTCTACGTTTGTGAGCTTCCTTCACAAATACAGGCTACAATGTCAACCACACAGCAGGTTGTGGTCCCTGCCAAGGTTCTTCTGCAGCTATTTGTTTTCCATTCAAATGAGCCAACGACTGTTGTTTTCATCCCGGGCCTCTGCGGTACAGATCCTCAAGTGCTTATAAAACCGTTCCGCCTAAATCTTATAAAAACCACACATGTTGGATGAAGTAGCACATTTTGCCAATGCTTTTGAATGTGTTCTTTTGTACCAAGTCCACTAAAATATCTATCTCAGGGCTGACACCATTATGATATCACGTCAGTCAAAGCCAGGTAATGCATTTTATTTAATGGCATTGTAGTTGTGTTTGTGTGGACGTGGCGAGCAGATCACCATGTATGGGAACACTCAGTTACGTTGGTCTCCATAACTGCCTGTGTCTAAGTGAATGTCTGCCTGGCAAACGCTCACACATACACTCTCCACTACCTGCTTTTAATCAAATACTGAGGGAAAGTGAGGATTCTGAGGACATACTTGGGCGTGTCAAAGAGAACAATCTCGTTTCAGTGTAACTAAGTGTAACGTTGCAGTTATTTCAGATCTTTTTTAAGTGCTGTTGTGCAGTTTCTGTTCATAACTTATTATGTAAATAAATGTATCGCCTCACCTTAAAGATGGTGTTTTCTTATGAACAACTAGGGTTGCAAAATTAACGGGAATATACGGGAATTAACTGGAATAAACTGGAAATGTTGGGGTAATTTAACTGTATTTACCTTGTCATAAGCAGACATGCATGCAAATATTTATAATACAACTTTTAAAAATGACATTTTTGACTTTTTTTGTGACTTTTATTTTGTGAGTAGAACTTTATTCTTTCATCGAATAACAAAAATATTAACGTTGAATAAAAAAGGTGTATTCCCTATGATCACTACCCCCCAACCCACATTTTTTTGGGGGTGATTTTCCCTGAATCCTTTCAGGTCTAAATGCTTTCTTCCTGGACCTCATCAACGTCCTCCTCACTGTCCACTTCCTCAACATCTGACTCCTCATCATCTTCGGTGTCACTGTCCAAGCTTGTTGAGGATGGCTCTGTGTCAGGCTCAAAGAGCCTTAGGTTTTCATAGTTCACAAATTTTAAAATGAACTAGTTCAGTTCATATGTACATAATTCAAAATGTTGAACTAAGTTTACAGCTCCAAAAAATGAACTAGTTCAGTAATTTTTTTCAATATGTTGCGAGCTATAATTGAAATCTCTATCTGTCTGCAATACCGCTCTTGGCCTCTACGCCACTCGGCGCTCTCACACTTGCCAGGCATAGGGCTGAAACGTTCAGACGCAACGTTTTATGTTTACGTTTATGTTTCTGGCAGAAAATGTTCCCAACCATCTGCATTCAGGGTCCAGCTGAGCTAGGCGTGCATAGTCTTGTTCTCAACTACATTTAAGTTCCCTGTTATATGCTTTTGCAAAAAAACTAAGGCACATTCTTTTTTTTTTTTTTATTCCAGAGACAAAATTCCTGTGGAACTTTCCGCCCTTTTGCAACCCTATGAACAACAAGGCTATGATTTACATTAAATATTTGTCCTCATGTACAGTACAGGGAACCACATGTAAAAATCAGGTCAAAAGTACTATACTCCTGTACTAGAGGTGGCTCATAAAAGCATTTGAATATTGACAGGAATATAATCTGCTGCACATGAGGGCCCTCACATTTACAGATGTATCAAAAGCAGCATGTTTGGAATAAATTAAGGAGGTGCAAGAGATATGAGGGGCAGATGTTGCTGGTCTACCGCTGCCTCGATCGATTAGTTTGTGTTACTGTCAGACTTTAAAACACCAAAAGCACACAATAACAGAAAACAACCAATCGAGGAGAAGTGTTCTGGGAGGTACAATGAACAATTATCTTTGTCATTTACTCCTGTCTGTTTCTCCAGACCTGTTGCTGGTACGCCTGTCTGTCTCTCCAGACCTGTTGCTGGTACACCTGTCTGTCTCTCCAGACCTGTTGCTGGTACACCTGTCTGTCTCTCCAGACCTGTTGCTGGTACACCTGTCTGTCTCTCCAGACCTGTTGCTGGTACACCTGTCTGTTTCTCCAGACCTGTTGCTGGTACGCCTGTTTCTCCAGACCTGTTGCTGGTACGCCTGTCTGTCTCTCCAGACCTGTTGCTGGTATGCATGTTTGTCCAGATCTGTTGCTGGCACGCCTGTTTCTCCAGACATATTGCTGGTACGCCTGTTTCTCCAGACCTGTTGCTGGTACGCCTGTTTCTCCAGACCTGTTGCTGGTACGCCTGTCTGTCTCTCCAGACATGTTGCTGGTACGCCTGTTTCTCCAGACCTGTTGCTGGTACGCCTGTTTCTCCAGACCTGTTGCTGGTACGCATGTTTCTCCAGACCTGTTGCTGGTACGCCTGTTTCTCCAGACCTATTGCTGGTACGCCTGTTTCTCCAGACCTATTGCTGGTACACCTGTTTCTCCAGACCTGTTGCTGGTACGCCTGTTTCTCCAGACCTTTTGCTGGTACTCCTGTCTTTCTCTCCAGACCTATTGCTGGTACTCCTGTCTGTTTCTCCAGACCTATTGCTGGTACGCCTGTTTCTCCAGACCTTTTGCTGGTACTCCTGTCTTTCTCTCCAGACCTATTGCTGGTACTCCTGTCTGTCTCTCCAGACCTATTGCTGGCACTCCTGCCTGTTTCTCCAGACCTATTGCTGGTACGCCTGTTTTTCCAGACCTATTGCTGGCACTCCTGCCTGTTTCTCCAGACCTATTGCTGGTACGCCTGTTTCTCCAGACCTATTGCTGGTACGCCTGTTTCTCCAGACCTATTGCTGGTATGCCTGTTTCTCCAGACCTATTGCTGGTACGCCTGTTTCTCCAGACCTATTGCTGGTATGCCTGTTTCTCCAGACCTATTGCTGGTACGCCTGTTTCTCCAGACCTGTTGCTGGTACGCCTGTTTCTCCAGACCTATTGCTGGTACGCCTGTTTCTCCAGACCTATTGCTGGTATGCCTGTTTCTCCAGACCTATTGCTCGCACTCCTGTCTGTTTCTCCAGACCTATTGCTGGTACGCCTGTTTCTCCAGACCTATTGCTGGTATGCCTGTTTCTCCAGACCTATTGCTGGTACGCCTGTTTCTCCAGACCTGTTGCTGGTACGCCTGTTTCTCCAGACCTATTGCTGGTACGCCTGTTTCTCCAGACCTATTGCTGGTATGCCTGTTTCTCCAGACCTATTGCTCGCACTCCTGTCTGTTTCTCCAGACCTATTGCTGGTACGCCTGTTTCTCCAGACCTATTGCTGGTACGCCTGTTTCTCCAGACCTATTGCTGGTATGCCTGTTTCTCCAGACCTATTGCTGGCACTCCTGTCTGTTTCTCCAGACCTATTGCTGGTACGTCTGTTTCTCCAGACCTTTTACTTCTTAAATTCAATCCAGCAATCAGCACAAGAATACTTCAAACTTTGCTGAAGAGAAAAGTCTGACTCAAAGCAGGCATTTAAACTGCAATGTCAGCGAGCAGTAGAAATAGAGAGTGATCGACCGTCCCTTTACGTTTTTGAGAAAGACTTGACTGTTGTTGTTTACCTGTCTGTGGTTATATATTTAATTTACTCTGTATGCTTTTATGTTTTGTGTCTCTGACATGGATGTTTTTATTCTGTCCATTTTAACACAGTTCTCCCTTATTTTATTTTGCTTGTTTGTACATTGTATATGTAATCTTATGTTTTTAGGTTTGTTTCATAATATCTGCCTCTTGGGACTACAGATGAAAAATAGCCTCTTGGCTAACTCTGGCACATTTACAGAAATGTTTATATTAATGTGCACTGTCCCTTATCAAATAAACAAATTTAAAAAATGTAAAAAACTGAAGTTAGCACGGGACATTTTGCCCATGATCTACTAAATAAACATCATGCTGTATTGAAGAAGACTTGCAACTAGAGATTGAGACCATAAACTCATGTTTACAATGTTTACTGAGGGAATAAATCAAGAGGGAAGTAGAGTCATTTATATAGACTTCTATACAACCAGTGGAGTCGCCCCCTGATGGACATTAGAGAGAGAAGTTCAAGACACCTAAACATTGGCTTTACTTTTCAGAACCGGAATGTTTCCTGGTACAATATTAGTGTTGGCATTATCACTGTAAGTAACTGTAGAAACATTTTACTTATATACATTTTACAGTATTATGAATGTTAAAGCGATTAAGATTTAAATCAAGGGGCCATACACGGTGAAGCTATTCCTTATCTATCGTGTTGATTTTTTTATTAATATTTCTAACCGTAGCACTAAACTTTTCCTGCAGAAACACTGCAGCTTGTTCTGCTTTTAACAAGGCTGACATAATGTTGACAGAGCGTTGTCAAAGGGAAGCCATCCGTACTGACAGCCATCTCTACACTCGTTATTGTCAGCCAACATTCTGACTCTGTGTAGTTATTAGTTCAGTGGAGAAATGTGCTTATTTGCTTTGTTTCTGAGTGAGATGAGTAGTGTATGATATGGTTAGCTTAGCTTAGCATAAATACGTGAGTCAGGGGGAAACCCTCTGTTCCAAATAGAAAGATTCACCAAACTCTGAAGCTGTATCATGTGATTTACCCTAACATCAACATTTTTTAGGGGGGGATACAAGGTGGACCTATTTCTTGGCAAACAACAGTTTATGGGTCTGCTCAGTATTTCTGGGTGGCCTCTTCCGTCACAGCTCTGGATGCCAGATAAAGTGAGCAAAAGGTTTGGTTTTGGTTTTCGTTCAGGCTTGATGGGACCAAATATGGCACAGAGTTCTATCGTGAATAGAGCGCAAACCTCATTTCAAGCAAGTCTCAACTTCGAACACAATTTGGCAAAACGATTTCCTGTTGCAAGATGTACATAAAAAGTTAAGTAGTGTTTATTTCTGCAGTCAAAATGGATCTGCATTATTGACAGCCATATTACCTGTACCACTATATACACAATGTTATTACCAGTGTATGTTTAACCTGATGAGCGCTCTCACTAAATTGGCGGATGACTGACAAAGACAATTATTGAATCATTTAGCGTGCAACAACAATGGCATTCGTATTTTTTACGTGTTATTTTATGCCATGTAGTTTGCAAAGTAAATGTATACATGTTAATACGCTCTGCTCAGAGCTAGAAAAAAGTTTCAAAAGTGAGTGAGGCTTGTGGTGGATGGGTCAAACAAACACAGGACTTTCAACCAGGAGGCCGGTTAGTGATATTTGTGACTGTTTCCTGTTACGTTGTTTACCATTGACTTAGTTTAGGTACTGATTTTAAAGCTATACAGAAATAATTCTCATAAAAATAGACTGATACAAATATAATCCGTCTCAGTCATCACTTCTTGAAATGAAAATGAGTTGTTGTATGGCTGCGTGTGGAGCAGAGGAGGAAGGGCCGACTTTGAATGCTGTGTGTTTAGCGAAACAAATGTGACTAAACCTTTTCCTAAACCGTAGCTAAGTGCTGAGACATGGAATGCCCGATAAATAACGTGCTTCTCATGACATCAGGTTGGCATGCCAGATGGTGACATTGACACAAAAAAGACACTTCATGTGACTGTGTGGAGATCTGAAGTAAGAAGATGTTTTCTCTTGCGTGCTGAGTTCTGCACATTAACTACAATTCATCAAACTGTGACTCAAGAATACATTTAAAGTACAATTTTTTCTTCATAAACACAATTAACTCATTCATTGTACGTTAGTGAGCGCTTGGGATCTTGTCTTTTTTAGGGATTTAAAGACCAAGATTGAAAAAGAAGACACCAAGAGGGAGTTGCTGGGCAACCAGACCAGCCTGGCCGAGTCACACTGCATTCGATGTCTCCAGCCCTTCAAGTTCCTGGTCAACAGCAAGCGTCAGTGTCTGGACTGCCAGCTCTTCATCTGCAAGTCATGCAGTCTGTACAACAAGAAGGAGCTCGGCTGGGTGTGTGATCCCTGTCGCATGGCCAGGTAGGAAGTGACCAATAATAACCATCATTGATGAATGCAAGATTGATTGACAAGTAAATAAATTAAATTGTCGCTGATTATTAATTGCTTTATTGTCCGTTTAGCAATGTTATGTTTATAGGTGTTTTACAAACAGTTTCTTAAAGATGTACACATCATTTCTTAGTCCTTAACAAATGCAATTATAATAATAAATAGTTTACTAATCAGAATGTACATATTACCATCTCTCATCTGCTAAGATACAATATGTGACTATTAAATAGAAACTATTTCATATCACACAAACTAATGATAACATAACAGAAATTATAGCATTAATACTGATTATGAAACGTTAGAAATCATCATATCATTGTTTTTTTTACTGTAAAATAACTATTAACTATATTTGATGAGACTATCAGTTCATCATTTGCTAATGATTAGAGCCTTTTCCCCCAAATGGGAGCAGACAGTAAGCCCATATGTCACCAAATGTGCTGATGGATGATGTCACACATTCTACATACTGTCCATATTTTCAGCATTAACGGACCCTTCTTTTTCCTGGAGACTGACTGCCAGTGGCGGCTGGCCAATAGAGCGCCACCGGGCCTGGCCCCACCTTGAGCCACAAAAAAAACGTCCTTTCGGCCTGTCTGCATGTCTCAGCTGCGCTGGGGCGGAATTGTTTTGGCCCAGAAGAGACGGGTCTAAGAAGCAGTTTAGCCTACTACTGATTAAAGATATAAATGAGTGACATACAATTTAGCCAATCAGTGTCCTAAAATAGATTCAGCTTTGGGCCAATCAGCATCCTAAAATAGATTTAGCTTGGGCGTTCTCGTCAGGCGCTTTTTTAACGACAAGGGCGAGCATTTCTCTTCCAAGAAGACCCGACCCGCTAAAATCTCTCCTCCAAGACCCGTTTGAGAGAAGAACTTTGGCGGAGAAATTCCAGCAGTCGCCACTGCTGCCTGCCCTTCAGTTTCACAAGCTACGTACATCTTGATTGTGCACCGCTCTTCAGAACCGTCAATGTAAGTTCAGTGAACACTGAAGAACATATCTGTTTCATCTCTCGCCTCATTTGTCACAACCACCCTGGAGAGTATGCAGTGTGACCATTGTTTGATCTGCTCTTGCTTCAGCAGAAACCTCATCACAGTTTCCTGAGACAAACATTCTGCTATGGAACCCTTCCATGCATCGCAGGAAGGGTTCCATACTCGTACAGCTGCGCTCACTGGAAGGTCACACCACATACTATTTGGGATATCAGGCATAACCTCATGTGGAGTCCAGAGAGGATGCTCCTCATCATCTCTTTTTCAATATACAGAATTTTCACTGGATGATGAAATTCATTTAATATTGAATAAATAAAGATTAAATGAACATGCCTATAAATAAATATACTGTATATGGCTATGCCATAAATCCTGAAAGGAATAAACTAGGCATTAACTATATCATTAAATGTAAATTAATATTGTTATAGATTTTTGTTTTTTATCTAGCAGCTTTAAAGCTCTTTTCTGTTTCCATCTGTTAAATGGAAATTAATGGTAAACATCACAGATAAGATCAGACCAAAGTATAAGAATCAGACAGCTTAATTAAAGCTCATAAACGGAGAGCTGATAAAAGGCCCCTGAAACAAATTAATGTGGAATTATGTTGTAAAAAGTCTCCTGAAATAAATAAATTTTGAAATTGTCATAAAAGTTCCCTGAAATAAATAATAGCTGTCTTTTGAAAATAAATTAATTTTTATTGAACTATATTCATTCAATAATATGTTCATATTTACATTTATGTATGGTTTGATTGATTGGAATGTAAATCCATAGAAAATATGCATAAATTCAAGTTTGAATCCGTGCCTCTGTGGTTATACAGTTTTGGGGCTGCCTTGTCTGTGTCTTAGAACTTCACTGGTTATCTCTGCTGACCTGTGGTTAATCATGCTAAAGGAATGCAAACAAAATTATTAATTGTTTTCAGGTTTTGAGGAAAATGAAAATGAAACCATACTTTCCCTGTATTTAACAACAAAACTACTATAACTGTAATCAAAAACTTGTTTTGTAAAGAACATATGTAACCATGCTGTTTGGTAGTGTACATAAGCATCCATTACACCCTGGGGTCTAAAAAAAACTGTCCAGATTTAGAAGTCACTGAAGCTCTACTTTAAAGTTCCACTATAGAGGTGAGAGCGATAACGCATGTAATTAATACTGAGATCTGAAAATATGTTAGAGTGTAGTATATAACATATAAGTTATGTGGGGTTTTGTGGTTCACATCATACTATATTGTTTGCTCAGATGTGGCCGAGCACAAAAAGCCCTTTCACTGAACTCTGCCGATGTCTGGAAAAAATCATGCTATACATCTCAAAGCAGTCAGTAAGGTCTTGTTCTTGCTTTATGTGACAGGAGAGGCATACTCCCTGTTGTCTGAATGTATGTATTCTAACAATGTTTTTATGTGACTGATCTATGTTTGAAATCATTAGCATCTATTTTGTCTCCTCCTTTTTCTTCCAACAGGGTCCTGAAGATTGGCACTCTGATGTGGTACCACGAAAACGTCCGTGCCCGCTTCAAGCGCTTCGGCAGTGCCAAGGTGATGCGATCGCTCTTCCGGAGGCTGAACGGGGAACGCAGCTGCTCTCAGAATGACTTTGAAGGTGAGCTTTTAATGTCAAGATGCCCTTGTGGCTGGTTTTACCGTACAGAAAATAAAGTGTGTGAATTAGTTCATAAATTGGTTTTATGAAAAGGTTTCAGGAGTGGAATGTTTTAATCCTTGATCCACTTCGGAAAATCACGCAACATCCCTTTACTTAACAAATACTGACACTGGTCTCTGTGGAGATTAACTGTCAAAAACTAGTTATTCTGGGCAGCTGCCGGAATGGGAAGCAGTGTGAATCCAATGTTGCAGATGTGGCAGAATGTCAGGTCTCTGGTCAAGGTAACTTTGAAGGGGGCAACCCGAACAAATTTCTATCCCTTCCACCCATTTCTTTGCAAGCCCTTTGGGTGAGCCGCCGGTCAGAAGTGGAAGTCAACTTGAGCTCACCGCAAGAAATCTCCAATAAATAAAAGGCTTTCAAGAGGTTCAACAGCTGGATTCTGTACTGTATCTGTATGGAGAATGTTGAATCTGAAAATTGGTATAAACATCACCGTGTGGGTTGTGTCAGTTATTTAGTTCAAGTTCAAGAATTGGACTTGGTACTGCATTTATTTAAGTCCCTGTGAACAAATAGCAGGCTCTTGAAATGAATGCAAGTATATTGGACTGAACACCATTGCCTTTGTAGTCACCAAAAAATAACTCAATGGAACATACATAGGAGATTAGACAGTGATCCCCATCATGACAAAAGAAATTTAAATTATGGAATATCATTTGAAAGAAAGGTGTTCTTGAAGCTCCTAGTGACCCAACACCTTCTCAAGACCCCACCTGCCTATGATGACCCTTCATTCTTGTGACACTGAGTCACAAGAACTTTCTTTTTCTTTTTCACAAACTAAGCCATCAACAGACTGCCAAATCTGTCACAGGGTTTTAATCTAATCCATCTTTCTGTTTTCCCAAACTCTGGCTCTGTACAGCTGTGCCGAGCGATATCACAGACTAGTGTGTCCCTTTTCAATGCCAGGTTTTGTTCTTAACTGACCGGAAGCTTGGCCTTGTGGGACATTTACATTGCCTGCTGTACCTCTGGAGAAGTTCTTCCCAATGGGGGGGGAAGGAGGGAAGGTTTGTGTTTCTGCAGCTCGGTGTTTAAGTCTGAGGTGGTGACAGGAGCAGGCAGCATTGCCAATATCCTCTGGTCACAGCCCAGAGCAGAAGATGGAGTGGAAGGCAACACACACACAACTTATCCAATTGCATTGCAAAGAAATTCAATCCCTATTTTACATATACGTAAAAGCAAGTGTCCTTGAAGCACAGTGTATATCAGCTTTAATAAGCATTATCATACAGCATCAGGAGATCAATGAATCATGAGGAGACAGCCGGGACTCCTGGTACAGCTTACGCTGGAGGATTTTGAGACGTTATACAGAACGAGTTGGTTTGCTGGCTTAGCCCAGCGGGCCTTGTGTGTCCGGTCACATGTCTCCCATTCTGTGTCTGGAATTGAAGGAGTCAGTTCTGCAGCGCTCCACCAACCAGCAGAGAGAGGAAAGACAAAGAAGGATGAGAGCGAGGGAGAAGAAAACGTTGCTTTGTCGTGTCTTCGTATGTGGAATCCAGCTGTGTGTGTTGCAGTTATGAAACACATCCATAAATATGCAAGTTAACAGATGCATTGTGTTCAAAATGACCGGCCACTCGTCCCATGCAGACATTCATGTGACCACCTGGATTAAATTCCGCATGCATGACTGTACTCTCAAACACACACAGACATTCTTTTGCAGTCTGTTGACTGTATGTGCTGCTGTGGTCCGTTGGGCTCACAAAGCTCGGAAGGTGTCATCCTGTGAGTACAGTATCTCCATACACAGGGAGATGCAACACTGGCGCTCACAGCAGTCTTTGTTCACATTCGGAAAAAAGAGTGTAACTCAATTATTTGGATGACCTCAGCTCTGCAGTTTAAATGGTGCTACTGCTGCTTCTGCTTGTGATTACCGTTTTATGTGGAAAGTAGGCTCAGGACAACTTGAATTATCCCAATATACTGAGCTATTTATTACAGTTACTGAAATACAAACCTCGCCTCATTCATTTTCATTTCAAGATGTATATAAGTCATGTCTTCTTTTGTATTTTCTGTTTTCCAGAGCCAAATGAATATGATACACAGAGCATACCGGAGGTCCACAGTAAGTAGACTCAATGTAAATCATAATAAAAGGTCAGATATTATTGACAGACATGTCTTTTGATTTCAATATGCTTGGTTATTCTCTCCCTTGTATTGTATTCAACAGTGTGGTGCTTTTTATAAAAACGTACACCAAGTAGCCTAAAGACTAGAGCAAGAGCTTCCTAGAATGTGAGCTTCTCTGTGAGGCTGTTCTTAGGCACAGGGTGCTTTGACCTAATGCTAATGCCCCCATGCTAACATGCTCTCAATGACAAGGCATACGTGCTGATGCGCTGCAGGCTCAATATTACCATATTCACCATCTTACTTTAGCATGTTAGCATCCTAACAGAAAAGTACAACTGAGGCTGATTGGAATGTCTTTTAATAGTTTGTTAGATTTCATGAGTTCAGGAAAGCACATTGGCATGTGGTTATGGCTGGGAAAGAATTGGTTAGGTTTAGGCAAAAGAAAATACTTGATTAAGGTTAGAAAAAAGATCACAGTTTGTGTTCAAATAATAACAAAAGTAACGCAGTAACGCCACAAAGTAACGCCATAACGTAACGCCATAACGTAACGCCATAACGTAACGCCATAACGTAACGCCATAACGTAACGCCATAACGTAACGCCACAACGTAACGCCGCAACGTAACGCCGCAACGTAACGCCGCAACGTAACGCCGCAACGCAACATCGTAACGCAACAACGTAACGCAACAACGTAACGCAACAACGTAACGCCACAACGTAACGCCACAACGTAACGCCACAACGTAACGCCACAACGTAACGCCACAACGTAACGCCACAACGTAACGCAACAACGTAACGCAACAACGTAACGCAACAACGTAACGCAACAACGTAACGCAACAACGTAACGCAACAACGTAACGCCACGACGTAACGTACCTTAATGTAACAACTTAATGTAACAACTTAATGTAACAACTTAATGTAACAACTTAATGAAACAACGTAATGAAACAACGTAACATAACAATGTAACGGAACGGAACAACGGATCATAGAAAATAGCATCAATAAATAACAAACATCTTAGTGAACTTTATTATTTAATGTAACAACATTATATAATTTTACAAAACAACATTACTTAGCATTACATAACAACGTTACATGACAACTTAATATTATGTAACTAACAGCAATAAATAACAAACACCCGTAGCCGACTTTCTTATGTAACGTTACGTAACAAGCATAAAGTTAACATTTAATTTTGGCTTCCCATAGGACACTAACAGCAGTCTCCTGGGTGAAAGTCCTATGTCTGTTTTTGTGCGCTACATCACTTGCTCTGCTTGAATAAAAACATTTGACATATGCGTGATTTGCAGAAATAATTGATCCTGGTGAGTGCGCTGTCCGTCCAATGGTTGGAAATTTGCATGGGGGGAGTTGGACTCATGCCCTCTTTGTGTCAAATATTTTTTTGTTTTGTACAGTCCTGATGGCACTTTCATTGAGTCTGTGTGGTCAAGGATGGATTACCAACCAGGCAGAGGCGCTACTATGTACATCATGTTGTAATGTGGTTAGTTGCAAGTTTGTTTTGGAATATGCATTCAAAACGTTAAGGTTGCTCCTTCATCAATACCTATTTTGTTGGCCCCTTGTAATTCCTAATTAACTATGTGACCCCAAACAGTTCAAACACACATTTTTTCCCCCGGGCCCCGGGTTAAGCACGGAGGCTTAAGCTATGTGTGTGGTCTTCCTTAGATCCATTCTGGAGTCACATGACTGTTTGACAACTAGTATGCTGCCTAGCTTACTAAATCAATATATCATATATATAATCTGAATATCCATGATGGTGGTTCATGAACAGAATGATTATGTACATCAGGGTTATTTGAAGTAAGTATTTACTTTTTTTCATTGGACTATTACAATAATCCATGAAAGCTTGCTGGTTTTATACAGTGGTTTGGGAACAGACCAACATGTTCTGGTTAGGCTGGCACATTCAGTGCCCGCCTAGCTTTTATTCACATTGGCATATCAAGTGTAGAAGAGCAGAGCCAGGGAAGTTTTAGTCAGGCAGAGGCAACAAGGTTGAAAATAAACTGTTAGTGGAAAGTATTACTATTATGTATCATTATCATGAGAGGCAGTGGTGGAATTAGCAGTTGTATAATGCTACTTTTAGTGTGTTTCATGTCCTCATGCACATTTTGTGATGGATCAAAAGTCATTCAAATGGATTTCTATTGGAAATGATGAGAGTATCAGTGTGTCAATCTAATCTGCAATGTTGTTGTTCTACATGAGCTTTCAACTTTAGCTCTTTATCTGCTGATCTGGGAAGCAGAACATTTGCTTCTCTCTGCAGCTTTTGATGTTCCAAGTGTGTGTGTGTGTGTGTCTCTCTCTCTCTCTCTCTCTCTCTCTCTCTCTCTCTCTCTCTCTCTCTCTCTCTCTCTCTCTCTCTCACCTTGTACCCAAGAGGGAACTGTTACATAAAAATGCTCATAAACACTCTGGTAAAAAGTGTCTGAAAACACACAACTTTCCCTCCTATTGGCTCCTTTTGCTGTACTTGCTCTGTAAAATGGAAATGAAAAGGGGATTTGATTTGATTTGCTGCACAGAGAACAGTTTGCATCTTGCTTTAAAGACAAAGGTCATTGGGTTAAGATGTAGATTTAGCTGGTCTAAAAAGATGTAATTCTTTACTCGGGATGGTGAACCTGGTCTTCATAATGTGACTCAGCTTTGCTCATAAATACATGTGCATAGAAAAATTCCACATGATGTTATTAGTGTACTGCATTCCTTATCATAAATCTTTTGATGTATTGTTTACTTTATGTTGACATAGTTATTTTAAAAAGCTTAACACTGACATGTCCGCCTTCTGTATCAGCAGATGGGTATGAGGAGCAGAGTCTGGACGCGACGGATTCACAACACTACAAGGGGGTACGGCAACTCTTTTGATATACTTCATAAAGCTCGGTTTGCTTGTCCAGAACATTACATTGATAGACATCTTCAGTTATTTTGTAGGTGCTTATGTTTTAGTGAGTTTGTGGCGAGTAGAAAGCTTTCCAGTGATATGCTTCATAAATAGATATCAATTTGTACTCAGTACAGCAGAACATTGGTAGTTCTGGTGCTTCTCTCTGCTAATACCGGATTCACTTCAGTTCGGTTGACTCGATGCTCACACCTAACGTGTTCCACAAGCAAATATCTGTCAAGAAAGGTGGAAAAAGCAGTGGCAATATAACATGAAACTGAACTCCCGTCATACTTCAAGTTGAACATTAAAGGAACACTTTGGCTCTTTGAGAAACACGCTTCCAGCAGGGAGTTAGATGAGAAGACGGATCCCACCGCTGTGTCTGTCATAATAATTCTAATATTGACATCTTGCAGTTACTGTGACTTAAATGAATGTTTTTAGAGAAATCTGTTAAATATGCCACACTTGTTTGTGTAACAGTGCGAGTGTGAGGAAAGATAAAATAAAACAATAATACATATGTTGAAAACTAAGTAATAATAAGGGTGGAGGAACACATATTTAAATAACTTGTTTGCCAAGTAGGCAGGGTTTGAGAGCTGTCTATATCAGCTTCCTGTTTCCTAATTCCTTAATGAATTGATAGATGTTTCAGTGAGTGGAGCCAAAGCTTAGTTGCAAAACAGACAATTCCAATCAAGTTCAAGCCAGAATTTTGCATGCACATGTTTTTTGGGTTTGAGTCGGCCAGCGTCTTCTGTGTTCAGCCCTGATCTTTGTCACACTGACGGCTCCTTCCTGTGTTGAGAAGCAGCGGTGTAGGCGGCTTATCAATGTGATCTCGGCCAGCCCCTATGAACAGCTGGGACGCCTTGACACCTTGTGACAACCAGGGTTAGAAACTGCCAGCGTTGTATTGTGGGTAATTACCAGGATGTCATACATAATCGCGCACATAAAAGAGTTGGAGCACAGTTGAAAGAGCCTCTGGTTCAAGTCCACAGGTTGTAAAACAAAAAAGAGGCACTGAATCCTCTGGAATTCATCATAAAACCAAGACTACTATTGTGTATACCACAGTCTCTGTGTAATGAGGGAGCTAAGCTTTGTTTCAATCTTTGCAGCCGCTGCTGAGAAGTTGAAATGTTGACTACAACAAGGTCAGACGGTGCTTTCTGCATGCCCTGTTGAATTACACTCAGACAGACTGCCCTCTACTGTTCCAAATAGAGTGCTACTGCCTATTGAATCCCATCATTGACCCCTGTCAGAAAACTTTCCTGACATTTTCGCCCAGTCAGAGATGTTACAATGCATCTACATGTAGATTCTACATGGTGGGTTCTTTGAAGCCTGGACTCAGTGTCTTGATCTAGCTTAGAGTGGGTCCTCTGTCACAGTCTTTCTAGGCCACATTCCCAAATAGCATAGAACAGTGATTCTTAACCATGGGGCCGCAAACATCTTTCAGTTTTGCACCTGTGGGCCGCGGGACAGCATCGGTTATCAATTGAAGACACCAGAGGTCGTACTGTTATTCATGAGACACTCAGTTACAATATAGCTTCCCACCACTTGGTGGCAGTAATGTGTCAGTCAGTTGTTTTACAAGCTCCAATAGGCAGAAGAAGACACTCGGCCAGCCGCTAGCCTGTGGCGAAAGTTATGGAGAAGTATTCAAAACGAAAAAATGAAGACGAAAGTGGTGATAAAACCCCCCAAAAGTCTAAATGTTTGCGCAAGTACAATCCCGACTAAGTGGGTTTTTTCAAGAGAAAGTAAAAAGGGCTCTGAAGGCAGAAAACGTCCGTTGTGTCAGTGACTGGCAACTCCAGCTGTCACAGATATGAAGACTGCTGAAGCATATCATTCACAGATTATAAGGCTATCTTTTCATTTGCACATTATTCAATTTTATTTACAGTTTATTTCATTTGAAACGTATTATTTTTAATGTATCCATTTTATTACCACATAATATTTGTTTATCAAATTTCAATTTCTCAGTTTTTTTGAGTGCCTCCTTTTTTCCTCTAGTAAAATCTATTTATTAGTTATTTTTGTGTTAATAAGCCTGACTTGAGCCTTTACATTTGTTATTGTATTAGCTTGATTTGTTCCATGTTGGGTGTCTTCTTGTTTTTGTTGTTGCTGTTGTTGTTGTTGTTGTTGTTGTTGTTGTTGTTGTTGTTGATGTGCAGGTTTACATACACATGATGAACAAATGTCTTTATGATGATCACATTGCGTCATGTTTTTGCTTGTTCAACTGTAAGTGTATTTGATTTAGTTATTGAATACAAATCAAACCAAGAGGGAGATCAATACAGTGTTAGTATTGGAATGGGCCCCGGGCCACTTTGTACTTGAAAAGTTGGGCCTCAAGGTCAAAAAGGTTAAGAACCCCTAGCATAGAAGACGTTCTCCTGGCCCCAATTTGTGCCTCTCATGTAACAACATTACATTTAAGTAAGTGCTGAGCATTTGTTTAACTCCAAAATACTTTATACTGTATACCCAGTGTGATGGAAGATTTCATCTGTCAATCGGGAAAGGAGGAATGAAGTCTCTGAATCAAAGTTGTCTCTTGTCCTGTTTATTTCTTGCAATAAGGAACATTATGACACAGCTGCTCAGGGTAGTCTGTGGGATAAGATTCAACATTTGAAAAGGCCTCATGCTCATGCATACACACCTGAAAGTTACACCCCTTTTTAAAGAAACACAACAATAAATCGTGAGACGACAATGTAGGGCTAGACAGTATCTAAACTAGTCCAAACCAGTTTATGTTTCTGCAAAGTAAGCATACGTCTCAAGAACATAATGTATCAATTCTAAACAAAGGTTAGTGTGGCAGAATCATAGAAAACGGCTCTCCAGCCATTTGTTCTTATCTATGTTAGCTACACAGGCCATCTCAAGACAGAGGCCTATTGTCTTCTCTGGCCCTGTGACCCTCCAAGTCATTTAGCCATCAACCAATTCTCTATGCAAGTTATGCTCTACCTTTGTAACATAAGCAATGCTATATTTTACCATCACACCAGCAATCCAGCTTGTTTAACAACACTTACCGCTTGTTTAAGCATTAAGATTAAATATTCCTGATGCTGCAAACCACCAAAACAAACATAAATTCTAGTCCGCAATGATAAATGTGCTTGCTCAATTTGTCATATACTTTGTAGACAAACGGGTTAGGGTTATTGGTTTTGTTGTGCAATGGACTTAATATGTATTTTATCCAGATGATTAGAGGAGTCTTTAAGGACTCAAGTGTGTTGTTTATCTTCCTTCTGGACTTTTCTTTTTTAATCGCCACATTTTTTGAGAGGAACAAAAATAAATAATGAATAAAGTGGTTACATAGGGCATTTGGGTCCATGGAGTCGGGGTGTAAAACATTATATCAACTCAAACAAGTGCCATTTGTGCCATGTGCCCTCAAAAAGGCTTCTTTTTTTGGTCAAATAGTCATTAGCAATCTGTAATAACATGATATGCTTACTCTACATACACTTTTAAATTATTCAAACCAATTCTATGAATAATGTCTTAACATTTGTATATGATCATGTGAAGATACGACACGATTGTGTGTGTGTGTGTGTGTGTGTGTGTGTGTGTGTGTGTGTGTGTGTGTGTGTGTGTGTGTGTGTGTGTGTGTGTGTGTGTGTGTTAACTAGCACACACAGTTGTCCCTACAGTGTTTTTTTTTCAGCCGTGAGGATTTTAATTAATTGTTCTTCCCTCTCTACTCTCTCTTCTCTGTTGGTGACGGTGTTTCCCTTTTCTGCTCTCCGAAGATGAAAAAGACCAAAAGGCGGTTAACCGTCGATCCCTTTGATTTCGAACTGGGAGGCGATTACTTGATCGAATCGAGAGGACAGCCCAATCAGGTAGAAGCCTGACGAGCCCAGAACCAGCTTTTCCCCAAACCAAACTTATCTGCATGCCTTCATACAAGAGCCCCTTTGTCCGTTTTCTTCTTTAGCTTGTTTCTGTTTTTCTGTTCTGCTGGCAGCTTATTAGCAGAATACAAAAAGCAGTTTTTAATTTTTGTCAAATGAAAACTCAAGTGGCATGAAACCAAGTCGCAATGGCTGTATCAATAGACTCAAATAGACTCTGTCTTCAGTGCAGTTTACATTTGAAAATAAACCCCATGAACGGGGAAAGCAGAGTTGTTGCATTATTGGCCATGACCACCATACAAACATCCACGCACTAAACCGATGCCAGTACAACACGAGAGGTTGATCACCTCAGTTTTGTACTATTATTTTTGTGTAACTACATTATTTATTTCATTAATCAATACAAGAAAATGTATGTAAATCTACTACAAGGAACTTTCATTTTGTGTTGATTTTGGCGGTCCCTGTGGACAAAAGCGGAAGTGTTTCCAAGCTGGAGTCCCCTGACAAAACCTCATTTTACAGCAGCAGGGGTAAGACAGTCTGCCCCGGGGCAGTCCATAGTAGCTTTAATTTGCCTGGAGAGTATAAATAAGAGTATGTGCCCTATCAGTGATTTTCCTAGCTGGTAACCAAATTCACCAAATGCAATGACCAATGCCTTCACCCGCCTTCTTCCTCTGATGCTAAGTTTCCAGTTCAGCCTGAAACAGCATCCTTAGCTTCTTTGTACCAATTTGACAGTTTTTCAAAATGAGCTCTGACCATTCCATCCTCATTTATAGGCGCCCGTCCCCCAAGACATCTTTGAGAGGGAGTCCATGCTCACTGAGGCTGATGTGGCCTCTGCTTTCCAAAGGATCTTCAAGGACCAACGCAAAGCCCTGGACCTGGGAATGGCTCCACAGCAAGGTCAAGACAAAACCCACCACGGGTCACCAGGTCCCATGCAGTAGTGCCAGGGACAATGTTAACTCACCTACAACATTTAAGGGGAAATAAAGAGAGCTAAAAAGGCCAACTGGCTTTTTCAGAGCTCTGCTCGAGAACAGCTGCTTGCTTCTCTAAACATGACATTTGTCCATGTTTCCTCTTTCTATGTCATTTATGTGTGTATTTTATTTTAGCAATGCAATTTTGTTTCGTAAGCAACCTGCTTTAAAATACTTACCCTTGGCTAGTGACATCAGATCTGTTAGTTCAGATAAAAAGTGATCTGTACCCCCTTCCCCGTACCAGTTGGTTACCAGTTGGTCATGTTACTGTTATAACCGTCATAGTAACCAATCTGAATGCAGTGCTTTTTTCTTTTTAGCTGAAGAAAAAAACTGTGAAAGAAAACGTGGAACCGTATTGCTAATTTTATTCCCTGATTTACCCTCGTATTCCTTCCAGATGACCATGCGTACCCAGACAGCCAAACTATTCCGTCTCGCTCCGTGTCCCGGCTCAGCTACTCCTCCTGTGGCAGTGGGAGTGCTTGGTGCCCCCAGGGCAGCAGCAGCAGCTATCCCCTCGGCCCGGAGGACTCCGAGGAGGACGACCCCTGCCAGCTCTCCCATCTCTACCAGTCCCATCTGGGCCCCCGCAGCCACACCTCCCAGGAGAGCCTGACCTCACCGAACCCCCCACCACAGGTCTTTATTACCAGTCATATCAATATCTTTCCCGAAGTGATGCATTCACGTCGTGAATCGTTTATGAAAGTATATTAGCTGTTTTTAACAATACAAATCAACAGCAGGGGTTCTGGCCTTATTATTACTTGTTATTGGATCAAGACCTATTCTGTACTTATTGGCACATACACATATTAGTGTTAAGAACATGTGTACAGGTGTAGGCGCAAGGAAAGGAGGCGAGGAAAGGAATCAGATTGGTATAAACTGAGAAATGAGTTAGAGGAGAGACAGACGGGAGTACTAGAGACACAGAGAAGGTTAAACGCAGCATAACACGCGAGGAAATGTGACAACAATTATTGTTCACAATGTTCGACCTCCTTACACATTCTATTCCAATCACTGCACAGATATTCTGTCTAATATCCATACACTTTACTGATGTATATACAACCCATATGGCTTTTATTCATTCATCATAAAGGTTCATTTTCCTTTGGCACAGTTTAAGTCATTTTAGACCAAAATGCATTAAGATACTTTTTATTTGACATGCTGGGAGGGGACAAACTGAAGATTTTTAAATATTACCACCCCAGCATGAGAGTCAAATTAAAAAGTGGACAAACTTGGCTATCTAGTTTTCTTTTTCACATTTTTGACAGTATGTTCAGGTCAAGTGAGGACACATTTGACCACATGGTATCGCTCTGAGCTCACAGCCACACGCCGAGTCAGAAGGCATTTTTCATTGTTAAAATGAGCAATAAAGAGAAAGATGAGACCATAAACCAAACTCATAAAACTATCGGCGTATTGTGCCCAGATTGCGTTGTGAGAAAGATTTGGCACAAAACGTATATGAGCTGTACAATAATGAATATTGTAGTTTGGAGTCACATTTCTGAAAGATGAAAACTAGCCGAGTGTTTTTCCGTCTGACACTGCAAGTCTTTTTAGGACACTTTGAGCCTCGAACGTACAAGTTGATCGAGTTGACGCAGGGCCGACAGCTGCTAGATCAGAGGGAGATTAAATACATTACATCAGTGTCTATTTATGTGATATACAACTCCATCCCTGGAAAGGATGAGGAGTCGATAAAAAACAGACTTTGTTCACCATTAGTTTAGCTGGCTTTCACACTGCTGTCAGAAAGCAATGAGGCTACATGTGTCCTTGTGTGCCCGACAGCTGGGTGCATGTGTCTTTGATTTGATTCAGACCGGGGACATTTTGGGAAATGTGACTCCTTTTATGTGGGTGTCCAATCAGTGCTGATGGTAAATGTAGTCCACTGAAGATATGAGTTCCCCAGTGCGTGCTGTGCTGACCGAGAAACCTGAAGCCAGTGGAGCCGTGCCCGCTGTGCCTACGTTTACCAGGATGCATTGCGAGCGAGTGGCGAGTTCCCCACGTTGTAAAAGGTCTCTTTCAGTCTGAGCAAAGAAAACTAATAAATCAAAATAAATATTCCTTCACCTAAACAGAAAATTACAACAATCCTGGTTTCTCTCTGACAACAAACTAAGACAGCCGTTAGTCTTTCCCAAGGGCGTAGGTTTGGTCTCATTGGTAGGGACACTGCCAGCCTCCCCTCCCCCCGCTAAATAAAAAAAACGTAGTTGACATTATAACAGGCAAACTTTATTAAAATATATTAACATTTGTGTAACTTGGAACAGATGTAAACATAAAAACAGTAATAAAACCTTAGTTTAAATACAAACCAGTATTCTGCACCAAATAAATAATAATAATGCTAATAATAAATAATAATAATTAAATAAATGAATAAGAAAAGTTCTGCTAAAATGCCAATATACAGTAACAGTATATTCTATATCCAAAATATTTATAAATAACTTTTACCAGTTGTGTAGTGAAAAAAATACAAAAGAAATTAGAACATTTCAAATAAATCTATCATACTTGTTATTAGACAGTGCCTTGCCTCCTGCTGTGTTTTAGCCATTGCACTTAGTAGTAGGGTGTGAACTGGCGTTTTCTCCAATTATGTTACAGCATGATGGTGTGCTTCACTCGCTTAATGGCGATTAAAGCTTTCAATGGCATTTTTCTATTTACTAAAACCATTTAAGCAAAAGGCTGGGTCATTCTTTTGTTCCAGAGTGGTCTTTTTGATGTCCAGGACACTGCTACACTCACTTCATGACAGTCACCGTTGAGCAAAGAGAACTTATCCTAGTCTGCACATGCATGTTTTAACATAATAATAATTCACTTAAAACAGGTAGACAATGTTTACACTGTGAGCCATGATAATACACCTCAACACATAATCAATGGAAGACCTCACCTGACGCCCTGATGGTCCAGCTGCTGCTTCCTCAACCTGATTTCTGAGTTTCCTGAATGCATTTCCAAATAATGCCTTAATGAATAAATGTAGACCTTATATGAGTAGTATATGTATTTATTTTGAAAGCAATTTTGAATATTTAGGTAATGGGTTCAAGTTTTATGGAACAGCCTTGTTTTTTTTATTCACCATCACATAACTCGCAATCTAAAAGTGCTGACATGAGGTCACATTCCCCAAACCTCCTTCAGTTTTCTTGCTAATGCATGTTAAAATGGTCATTCTTAACAAAATGACATGAGTAAGACCTCACCTGGAGCACTGGTGGTCCAGCTGCTGCCTCCCTCAACCTGCACTACATCTGCACTGAGTTTCTGAGTTTCCTGAATGCATCTCAAAGGGATGCAGGTTTGCACTGTGTGGTAGTTAGCCTGCTAACGTTACTAGCTAACCCTAACAACGACCCGGGCTCCTTGATAGCTACTTACCCTCTGGCTGGTGAACAAACTGGATATCTCTTTTCTTTTGTGGTGTCATTTTCCTATCTACAAAGCACAGGAGGGTCAACAATATCAATGCTGAGAACCAAACGAAATAATAATATGAGGCTTTATTAACTCCTGTCGTATAGTATCTTACCGTGACTCCTGTCAGTTACGATTCACGGAGTGTTTCTGACTCTTCAGCCAATTAAATGACAGCATCGTGTCTCGCGGGCTGGAGGGTGCATTGGAAAACGTGGAAATGTATTTTTCACTATTCTGGGCGACAAACAGTATAGATAACAATACAAATGAGTTTGCAAATATATTGTGCACAATTATTTTTTCTAACAGTCAATTCAAATTAACCAAATATTGGTGGGGACAATTGTGTCTTTCCCAAAACTTTGGTTGTGACTATACGGACCATATGCAAACCTACGCTCTTGGTCTTTCCACTGTTCCAACAATCAGCTCAATGAAGCCTTAATTCACTTTGATGAAAGTAAGTGACAATACGTCCGCATTCTGACACACTCTCAAATCACCCTGCTGGTTTCGGTTGTCTTTTCCAGTTCATCTTTGGGATCCTGCAAAAGGTCTCCAGCACATCTTTGACCCAGAGAGGAGAAAAACGTTTATGCATTGTAACGCGCGTTGTCGTCAGCGACGGCGTCACATACAAAACTGCCCACGCTGACTTTCATTGCAGCCTCCAGAGGCCTTCTCCGTGACTTGATATGGCCAACACACTGTCAAATTACACTGTGATAATCCTTGTACTCAACATCCTCTGCATTCATATTTTGGGATGCCATGGGGTCAAATATTTTCTGAATGGCATTTGCGCCCCAAAGCTAATAAAGATGAGTCAGCGCTCTGCAGTTCATCCTCACCTCAAACATCGTCACTGCAGACTTTTTAATGTGTAATTATTGAGGTTTAACTCAGACTATCCGAATCAATGTTCTTTGTAGTTATGAATGATGACTCGCACCTGGCCCGGTGATGTGTAGTGTCTTGGCACATTTTTCTCACAGCTGGGCAACACACTGACTGGGAGACACAAACAGGATACTGCAGCAAACAGACAGCCCAAACATGTGCTGGTCGGACATCAGAAGCAGCTGAGATATTTCACTTTGGCATCGGACCAAGCGCCCTCAGACGCACGACACTCGTCCTGCATACGAATGCCGCTTCCCTCCGTTTGATTTCCTGATTTGGAAAAACACTGAAGCTACCGAGCTGAAAGTCATGTGACATACATCCAATTTATTATGATGCCAAGACAGATTAGTCAAAACACTGTCAAATTTACACTGTGATAGATAGATAGGTATAGTTCAAATGCACAACACAAACTAAATTATAATAAGCTTCATTAATACATGAAAAGTGTATAGTTAATTAAACTGTAGCTAATAGTAATTTTACTGGGAAAAAACTAGTTAGTCGTGTTTAGTCATTACTAGTAATACTACAATTTGTTGTTATAATATATAGTATATTAAGAATGTGTTCATGATTACCAAATGATTTGTAAATAAATTGTTTGTAAAAAAAAATTGAATGGCTTTCATCAAGTTGCTGATGATTGTAATGCTTTGTTAAATGATTAATAAAGCATCTATAAACATATTTAGATAGGTATAGTTCATATGTTGTCATCGGTTTTTAATTGGTTTCTGGTCCATTTATCAATTTAATGTTTATAGATGCTTTCCAAAGTATTCATGAACCTTTTAACAAAGTATTAGAATCGTCTGCATTTTCATAAAAGCCATCCAAATAATGTTTGTAGATGCTTTACAAACGATATCTCATAATTTGGTATTAACAAATACTTGATATAGTATATACATTTCCTTATGTGTACAACAATGAACTATTAACAAGTAGTTTATGCATACAATCAGAACAAATTGTTAGATAGATTATATAATTTCTAAACTAATTATGCAGAAACTAATCATAAAATAAAAAGATCTTGCATTACTAATAATCATAACATTACAAATTGGCATTTAATTGTAAATTAAATATAAAATAACTTAACAAACTTTTAAAAGACTATAAATGTATCATTTGTTAACTGAAGAAACAAGGCTTCCATGTGAGGATCCAAAGCTCAATGAATGCTTTTATGTCCACATCCAGATCGCAGCCATCTGAAGACCTACAGGAGAGTTTGGACTTACGTGCTGTGCAGTGTTAGAAAAGTACTAAGGCCACGTGTTAAATGTATTTGAGTTTGGGCCACATGTCAAAATTTGATTTGGAGTTCCAAATTTAAAGTCAGTATTTTGAGTTTAAAGTAAAAGATATGAGAATTAAGTCTAAATTCTCTGAGAATTTTGAGAATATTTTGAGAATTCTTTCAGAATTTTGAAAGAATTCTTTAAGAATTCAGATCATTCTTTCAGAATTGTGAGAATTTGTTTATAATTCTGAGATTAAAGATGGAATCCTGATATTAACTCAAAGTCTTCCCATGGGGCCATAAGGCCATACGTGTCAACACAGGAGGCCTGTCAACGTCATCTGTCTCACACGCACCAGATGGAACACGTCCTTCTACAAAACAGATGTCTCCAGGGTGCCCACGGCCTTCTCAATGCATCATTATGGTTATGTTATAGGTGCTTAAGTTTGGGAATAAGGTCATGGTTTGGGACTCCTAGGAATGAGGGGATTAGAGAGGCATAATTTTAACAACCCAGGGCAAAGAAGTCCCTCTTACATCAAAGATGTCTCTCATGACTTTGAATATGACTGTGTGAACCCAGGGACCCCGTGGAATCAAGATTCACTCTCTCTGCATCTGGGCTGCTTCATCAAAGTCATTTTGGAGTGGACCCTCTCCATTTGAGGGAAATCAGATTTGGGGATGAGGGGATTTGGCTCCGAGCTCAGACTCTGATGTTTGAGTTGTGACATTTTTATCATGTGGCACGCTGTTACTGATTTCAACACCATCCCGTAAACTATAATCATATTTTGAAGAGACTAGTAATACATGTGTGGGGACTTTTCTTGAGTTCTCCCATTAGTTTTCTCTAACACAGTCAATCCTCTATGCCTCTGACCTGCTAACGTTTCCTTCTTCGTCATATCGAGTCTTCATCATCTGACTGTAGCCTCCCTGATTTTCTCCAGATAACTGACTTGAACAGACGCATGTCAGCCATTGAGATCCTCTTGAATAACTTGGAGCAGAAGGTCACTCCAACATACCATGAGGTAAATCTATTCAAAAATCACATCACAGTTGCCAAATAATCACCATAAATCATCATCAAACCTCAGCACAGCTGTTGCAGAAGGAGGCTTTTGGGAATTAGCAAGAACATGTTTGTGTGTCCATAACCATAGCAACCGGGGCTGTGATTAGTCCTTTGGTTACATACGGAACAAAGTAGAAAGTAGCATACCAACAATAGAGTGAGCAGCTAACGTTGAAACTGTGAAACTACACGTGAAATATGAACCTTGCACATGTTCCAGGGCAACATGTGATGTATATGCCCTGTCTCTCAGACAGCAGCCTACTTCATTCACAGGTCTTTGCGGCCCACACAGATGATGTTGATTAAAGTCGGTGGGGACTGATGGAGATCAAATGTCTTCACCGACTTTACTGGAGTGACCCCTGAGTGACCGCCTCGTTTCCTGGTTGAAAATGTAAACACGTGCAGGGGAACCATTGATTTTGTCCTCGGGGCTTTGCATTTATTTGTACTTGCCGCAGTTGGTGAAGAGTGATATTTCAAAGTATACATATGAGCAAGATTACATAATTAGTGTCAGCCCTGCAATAAGCCGGCGAACCTGTCCAGGGCGTAGCCTGCCTCTGCCCAATCAGCTGGGATTGGCTCCACCCCCCATCTTTCTGGTGATAATGAGGTGGTAAACATGGTTGTCTCATGTTTGGTGTCTGCTTTTAATTGGGCCATGGGCTCTGAAATCGACACCAATATAATCAAGGAATGATCCAAACCACAAAAACAGAAAACCGTAAACAAAGCTTGGCTGGTAATTAGTGCCTCTTCTGCTTTAAATTAGAGCAATATTTGATAGATTCATGCTTTACCTCTAATGTGGCAAAGCACAGCTTTGATGAATTAGCATATAGCACATGTTTGGCTGGTTTCGTCTGAGCAGAGTCTGCAATCAACATATCTCTGTTCATGTCCAGCTGATTTGTTAATGCATCCATGTACTGTATGACCCATCTATTCGTCTGGAACAACGGGCCTTCGATTTCATCTGCTGTAACAAAAAACTGCTGCTAGCTACATACATGATGTCATGTTAAAGACTGAGGTAAAAACAAAACTACATTTCATAGACAACAAGTGTGCCTCCTCTGCAGCTGATGATCTACTTATATTACAGGGCCACTCTTTATAAATTACTTGTGGCGCATAAATTACTTATATTACATGTTGGAGCTAGTTAGCCAAAGTATTATAATACAGTATCATTAATAGAAATTGAATTCAGCCACTTATTCTATGCTCTGTACCTGCAGCCTAGCCAGGCTCCTCCTACTCCAAACAGCACCTCTCCTCTTCCTCAGTATGAGGAAGTGGACTTAGAGGAGCAGCAACTGAGACAGAAGCTGCATGAGTTGACGGACAACATCAGTGACCACGGCCTAACCTCTGACGAGGACGAGCCCGGCAGGCCGCCCTCCTCCCAAGAGACCCCAGGATGGAGGAGCCCAGAGGGGGACGCCAAGCCCACCAGAATACCGACCAGATCCACATCCAGGACGAGCATCGTTCTCTGCAGACTGGAGGAGGAGCAGCCTCCCCTGACCCAGACTCAGAAGGTACAGCTGCAGCAGGTTTAATGAGCAAAATATCAGCAGTTCATCAGAAACATACGCACTGCACATCTGAATTGTTGCTGTTCCAAAGGTGGAGGAAAAGAGCCTGGCTCATAAAAATTCAATACCACCTCTGCAGGAATCCATTTGGAGCACACACTAGTCATAAATCAAGTCACTTAGCCGTAGCATTTATTTTTCCTTTGCTACCAGCTTCTCTGAACCAGAAAATGAAATAGAAAAATAACTATTTGCTGTGCTAAGCTGCCTGCGGAGCTTTCTCTGGCATTTCTTTCCCTTAAAAACTAACTGCTCTGGTGAGTAATGGTATTGTACTATAGGCCTGTTTAAACTGCATGCCCTCTCTTTAAAGTATCACCTAACACCAGCGAGCACAAGCAGGGGAGCACTCAGGTATGACCTGATGAACTTGTGATGGTTTTGCAGCGCGGCTGTCTTACTTCCAGTTTGACTGAAGGGAGCAAAGGTCAACCGTTATCGCCCTTCTGTTCCGCTTATCGTCTAACCGCTGCATCGACTACAGTGGGCTATGAATGACAACTTGCCACTCCAGGATATGCTGCTATGAATATTCCCGGAATTTTGCAACCCTGCGTGTCACTTCCCAAAAGCCTACTTCTGATCTGACAGCCCTTTTAGTGTGAGGACCACATTGTTATTACAAAGGAAAGCTACACAAGTGGATCACATGACTGTTTTCTTAACTGCCATCCTGTCGTTTGTGGTTTAGTACGTCCAGGCAACTAAATGAACAATCTGTTCAGGAATACATTTCAATAAAGCACAAATGTAGAAGACAACATTCAATACTAAACAAACATTTTAAGAGAAAAAAAAAGAGATTGATTGAGATTGGCCAACATTATTATTATTTACCTAAATCATTAAAACAAAATCCTCAAATATTTTACTATGTAATGGAGACCCAAAGTGACACATATTTGAGCTTTTTGAGCTTTTTTTATTATTATTCATTATCTGACATACAGTATAATACCAATACATCTGCGATAATCTCAAACTTGTTGATATATTGGCCTGGATGAAGTTTAAGACAAAAGCAAATTGTTACAATTACGCATTCTAATGACAACTATTAAAAAACTGTTTATCTTGTCAGTTTTCCTCTGTGGGGTTGGGAATTTCCTAAAAACTTCGAAGGTCTCAATAAATTGCTTAAATTCAATAGTTTTATGATAGCATGTTCAAAAAGAGTTTGGTCAGGGTTCACTGGTGGCCAACGTGGTATAAGTCAGCTGGGATCCTTTGTTGCATGTTATTCTGTCATTCCCCCCCCCCCCCCCCACACACACACACACACACACACAAAAAAATGTGCATTTGTCTCGTAGACAAACCACTTGACGGACAGCCTGGAGAGGAAGTGGCACCCCCTAGAGGAGGGGTCAAAGACCGCCTTCAGAGGCTCAACGGCCTTACTGGTTGAGCTGGAGGACAAGGTAGCTCAAGCAGCTGCCAGCGTCCAGAACGCCCAGAGTGAGGTAGGCCAAAACCAGAAGCTGAGTTCAGCTCAGTGGGCACAGTAGATCTGTGTCGAAGTGAGCAGAGTCTGTCTCTGTTTTTGTCCCGAGGTCTCCGACATAGAGAACAGGATTGCTGCCCTGAACACTGCCGGCATGCCAGTGGATAAGAGGAGAAAGGTAAAGACGTTTGATGTCATTACATGAACATGTGTAATGACGTAAAATATTGTTCATATTGTTCTGAAGGCAGCTTCAATCCAACTGGTTGACTTTATAGGCAGGAGAAGCGACTAAATGCGCTGAGCGCTCATTGGGAGTTAAATCTCAGTGTTGATGAACTCAAATTGGCTCCATGGAATGTTTAAGCCTTCACTTCCTTTATCATTTATCGTCATTATTCCACAATGTTCTTGAACTTCTAGATATTTTGTACTATACATTCATACATTTATACTCATTCATACATATCACGTATCTTCGAGTATTCATACAGTAAACACTGATAGTAATATCTAGTGATTTTACTCTGTAGTTTCTGTACATTACTCTGCACTTTACTGCTTTCTGACCTCCAGGTTAGATGCTAGATTAATTTTGTTAATGTAGAATCAAATTCAAAATCAACCAATAAGATCATTTCTATCTACTCAGCAGGTCTGTCTCTGATAAATATGTCTACTCTCCAAGGTGCCAAAATGGCTAAAAGGCCATTCTATTTTCTTTTTTCTTCTTTTTGATTTCCTCTTTGGTGTCTTGCAGTCTGCGATCCCGGTCCAAGCAAGAAGACTCTCCTACAACTTTCCCACAAGTATGAACCGACTCTGCTGCCCTTGAGCGTGATCCCCAGAGCCTTCCGCCTGACTCGGAACATCTTAACGTTGTTAAACTCATTGCACTACCGCTTTTATTTTCCCAGCTGTAATGGCAGAGACTTAAATTCTCTATAGGCAAAATTCCTACAGGCGTATTGTGCTATGAATGGAGACATTTTTTCGAGACTGAATGCTTCTAATTCACTTCCCAAATAACATAGCTAGTCTCTCCATCTCTAATTTTACAAACCGCAATCTGACTTCATAACTGTACTAAGTTTAAAAAGAGAGAGTCAGTAGAACATGGACGTACAATGTAGCTGCTGTATGCTTGCAGGCAAGGGGGACAGGTTTGTGAGAAACTCCTTCTACACGGGCTCCTTGACCCAGAGGAACCCAGTGGCTAAGCCCAAGACCAAGGCCACCTGTGCGGTATGACCCCACTATACGGTGTTGGGTGCATTGAAGAGTTCAGTTCCAACATCATACAGCTACCATTTGAGAACAAATATATATGAAAAAAAGTATTTATGGCAACAGCAACAAAAAATAAAACGGAATAATCTGGATTTTTCGGTTTAAAGATGTTGAACGGACAACGTAAATAATTCAGACATTTTGGGGAATACACTTTAATGCTGAGAGTGAGATGAGAAAATGGATAGCACTCTCACATCTGCACGTAAAGTGGAGAGCTAGAGTCAGGAAGCCAAGGTCCCATTGGACCGAAAGCCCATTTGTCTGATTTGCTCATTATCTCTGAAGGCCCATTGCTCAGAAAATACTTAATGTCCCCGCAACAAATAGAAAACACATGGATAATTATTGTCCAGAATGAATCTGACCTTCATGGGTGCAATAGTTTTTGCCCACTCTGGTGAAGGCATATGACCGATGGGCCTTCGGAGCAATGACTCTTTGTTTTCCAGGCTTTTGGTCCAATGGGGAAATGTTTTGACTATTGGGTTTGGGAATAATGGGCCCCAACAATGCACAGTCCCCCTGGAAACAGTGGGAAACAGCTAGCATGGCTCTTTGGTGACAACAATAAATCTCCCTACCAACACCTCCAAAGCTCACTAGTTAACACATTTGGAAGTAAAGGAAGTCGCTACTTCCAGTCAAGAAATAGTAACCGTCCTTTACACCACGGCGTGTTATTTTGATACTTGGGTTAGAGAGCTTTAGGGTTGCTGGTACTGGTGGAGTTTGTTTCCTTTGGACCTAGCCAGGCTAGATGTGCTAAACTATGCTAAAGTAACTGGAAGCTAGTTGTAGCCTTACAGTGTGAAATAAGAGAGGTATTGATTATCCCATCTCTGGGAGAGAAAGCAAATAAGTGCATTTCCCAAAAATATCACATAATTTCCTCATATATATTTTTTTATGCAAATGGTTCTAACTGTTGTAAAGGAACTCCTCTTCACTGGGCTTTGACTTCTTCTACTGGTGGATCATCTGGTGGTGGATTTCCAATCAGACTTTTTAATGATTTTAAATAATTGTATTTCCTTTCATTTTTGCTTCTTCTGTTTCAATCAGATTTACACATTCTGTGCAATTTTTGCATTATTGAGAATGTATGATTAATGCATCATTTTATTCAGTTATTCAATTCAGCTAATATTAAATTGTGTTATTTCCTACTACATTTTTTTGGCCAGAATTTAAATACAGCAGTTAATGGATCCTGCCAAAAGAGCTGAGAACCATCAAAAGGTTCCATTAGATAAGGGGGTAAAACCCTGGTTATGAAAAGTATATGGCTGTTTATTGTGATCTATTATGAGAATTTAAAGCACAGGTGTCACTGCTTTGACTGCCAAGATGTCTGAAAAGCTCTACAAATTAAAGATCAAGATTTGAAAGAGAGCCATGCAAAATACTTCTCAGGTGTATCCTGTTAAAAAAAAAAAAAAAGATACTTTTTTTCTCAATGCTTCAGCTTTTATTAGTGTGCGTGCAATATGCGAACAAATCCAAGCTGTGGTCCAGTCTCCAGCAGCCCAGCACGAAGCCGCAGCTCTAGAACACCGTGAAACAAGAGCTTTCATTTCCCTTTGATTACCATCATTTGCTTGGACCTCTCTCCCCACGAGTGAGGAAACAATGCCTGCTCAGTGATTTCCCCTTTAATGTGCATTAAATACGTAGTTAGTTTCTTTTCTTCATCCTGAAGTGATCATTCACAACACCATGATTCATAAGTCATCAACAGGTTTGTTCAGACCCCGTGGTTTCCGATCCTATTTATGTTTGTGTCTCGGTTGCTATGAATAATTTCATGACTAACAATGAATCAGTTAACCCAATCAAAGCATGCAATGATTGATTATCTAATTGCTAATTACAGCCAGTCATCGTTTGTGTTTTCCGTCTCTCTCTGATTGCAGAAACCAGTAATGACGCAGGACTCGTGAGGAGGAGGCTGAGCATCATGTGATGATTATATATATATTGTGTTATTATAGCAGTTTGTCATTGACTGAAATTAAGCTGAGATTCCTATTTAAACAGAGGAGACTGTCAACTGGGATGGGAGTGGTTACATTTATATTTATATTTGTTGTGCTATTTTACTGGGATGGATACCACACTATATGTAATGGAAATACACACGGTATGCACTAATGTTGCCAGACCTGCATCTTACTTGATGATTTGCACTCATTAATATGCAACTTAATGCACTCACCTTACTCTGCAAAAGCTTTCACGTTTCCTGTTTTAATCTGAAATCTATAGTTATTTCTTCCAATGTTCACACCGTAGACTAGAAATTAAAACGTTTCCAGATTAAAGCAACATTTTAAATTGTGCTATTTGCAGTGAGTCTAAAACATGTGCAATAACAAATAACATTTTAAACATTTTTACATTCTCTTTTTTTGTATCTTTTCTTTTACATGTTGTGATGTTTTCTTAATATATACTGTCATCACAGTTGCTAGGCTACTATCAATAGAAGAAAGTTAAACATTTTAATATCATAGGCCTGTGATGACCTATGCCTGGCAAGTGTGAGAGCGCCAAGTGGCGTAGAGGCCAAGAGCGGTATTGCAGACAGATAGAGATTTCAATTATAGCTCGTAACATATTGAAAAAAATAACTGAACTAGTTAATTTTTTGGAGCTGTGAACTTAGTTCAACATTTTGAATTATGAACTATGAACTGAACTAGTTAACATATGGTTAGTTAAATAGTGATGTATATGAATACAAATAAATATAGACATTGATGCACAGTCCTTGTATGTATTATGGTACAATATCTAAATGCCCTTTATAGTAAACATCTAAATCTTCTAATCTTTTCTTACTCTGTATATGTATGTCAATGATAGCTATAAAGATTGTTTACTACTTCTACATAATCAGTAATTTTATATTTAAGGAATTGTTGGATGTTTAGAAGTGGGGTTGAATGAGGTGTTCCTCCATAGTCAGAGTACGACCTACATTAGTTTATTAACACGGGACAAAGCCCTGTGCTGCTGGAGGTAGGGGCAGTAGATGGACCGCTTCACCTTTCTGAGGCCAACACAAACTAAAGACAATAGCTAGACTCTCTTCAAAGTCACCGGACTCCATTCATAAAAACAATCATTTTAACTTCCAGGACACAGGAATTGTGGTCTACAGCTGCCTCGATTGGTTAGTTTGTTTGTGTAATTGTGTGACTTTAGTGAATCCAGACTAACCCCTAAGTCCCATAATAACAAAGACAAACTAACCAACCGAGGCAGACCATAATTCCTGTGTCCTGCAAAGCACAATTACTGTTCTTGTCAATGGAGTCTGGTGACATTGAAGGGAGCATAGATATTGGCTTCAGTGTCCTATTGGAATGGGCTGTCTGAAGGTCAAGCAGCGAAAACACGTGTTTTGTTATATATATATATATTAATATATATATATATATGTGTATGTATATATATATATATATATATATATATTAATATACTGAATTATATGAATAAGATGTCCTTAGTATGTCAGTGTTGGAATAAATGTAAAATATTTAACTACAAAGTAGAAATACGTGTTTGATACTTTTTTTTGCATTGAATCATACTGGGATGTTTGCTGAAATTGATTAGATGGCCCTACCAAAAAAATATTCCACCAGCCACCACTGATTCAATGACATCAAGAACGAAGCATCACTTCACTTTTGCATCCGTCAAACAATTCTTCAGTTCTTCCTCCTCCAGTGTTTCGTTGTTGTATAGAGCTGGTGAGTGTAAAATGAATCCATTGTTTGGTATCACTCAATTGTTTCGAACAACGTCGGTAAAATCAGAAACAGCGGTACTGAAGGTTTCCATCTAGAAGATTGATCCTCTCCTAAAGGCAACCAAATCCTTTCACAGCGTTTCATCCACTCAGCGTGAGGTGCTCCTTTGTCTCCGTGAAGCCTGCAGCCCAGACGAGGACCAGCAGGCTTTACGGCAGGCCGGTTTCAATCAGCACAGAAAAAGCCCTGTTTCACTGACGACTCCCCCTAAAGATCTCAGCAATGTTCTAAATCGCTCGGCAGTAAAAAATAAAAATGAGCCCACATTTGGAGCCATCGTGCAGAAAAAGAAAGCGCTGTGTGTCCGGAGGATACATGAGAGGATGCTGTTTAAAGAGCAAGTGACTGCATCCTGCCGTTACAATTGTGGCATGCTGAGCGAGTTTAATACAAAACAGATTATCACACATTATGTTACAAAGAAAGAAAGAAAGATAAAACATATAATAATATAATCATTCATGCAGATGTAAAAAAAAAAAAAAAGCGGGTCAACTCTGGAGCTGCAAACATGATTTGTTTTTTAAATGACTAAACCAGTAGCTGTCTTAAGACGGAGCAGTCATTTAAAAAATGCATCTCATTAGTTTTTATTCAGACATGAGCGGTTTCAGGGTGAGTTATGACATTTGGTTTTACTTCAGTTCGGGTCTAGACAGATATAGGCAGACTCTATTTTTTCTTGAACTTAACCGACACTAAGACAAAGGGGTACGTCTATTAAAAATATTGAATAATTTAGGCATTTTGGAGTTCTTTATTTACTATGAAAGTATGTATCACAAATGTATGTATCACAAATGTATGTATCACTCACAGTACTTCTACTCCCCCACCATAATTCCCAAATCAGACCAGCAGAAGTGCATAGTGGAAATACTTTCAGAATTTGTACTGTTCAAATTGTTTTTTTATTATTATGTTTGTTGAACTTGAAAAGGGAAACGTGGCAACCACACACAATGGAACTGTTCTCGGGTTTCAGTTTGATCACAAGCAACAGACCTTGAATGAGGATAATCGGAATCAGTCCAACATCTGGCATGGACAGAGACTGAGGGGGTTGGTCCTAAACCCGTTGAAAAGCAGTCCGACACGTGGAACACAAGGACGTATCCTGCATGGTGAGCCGCTTTTAGCCTGAATTAAAACCACCTGAATATGTGTTACTCTCCACCAAGAGGCGTACTGCAGGAACAAATGCAGTGTTGTGAAATCCAATCAATCAAACAGTCAGAGAACTAAAGATTCAGCATCTACAAGCATTTGTTTTTTATTTGAGATGTTTTTATGTATACCAGCCGCTGCCCGTGTGTTACTTAGAGCAACAGAAACAGAGCTGAGCAGAGGTTTAGGGTCCAACTTTGCAACAGGACACCAAAGGCGTGATTGTGTCTCTGCGACGCAGATCCACATGTGGCGTCTCCTTCCACTCTGACAGACCTCCCTGCTGCGCTCCAGTACACTCGTGCACTCTGTGGGCTGAAATCCGACCTCCGTTAGCGAAGAGCATGTTCGTGAGCATGCTGACATTTCAGAGGCCAGAAGTTAAAGCCTCAAAAGAAAACTGCCACCTCAGACCTGGACTTATATGACAATATTTGACTGTTTTCATCACGTCGATAATTGTGAGATTAGACATGAAGTAGCCCACATTTGCTCCGTCACGTTTGCATCTACTGCTCTCTAGTGGTAGTTGCAGTTCCTTTGATACTTTCACTTACCTACAGCGAACAGCAGCTCGCTGACCTGATCCCCTGACAGGGCTGACGTCTCTGTAAAGAATAAGCCCCTGTCATTGGCCAGACTCCGTCCTTCCTGTATGGTGACATGAGAAAAAAAAAAAAAGAAATTGCATGTCACAGATTAAAATGTACAGTAGATGTCTTAAAGATATATATATATATATATATATATATATATATATATATATATATATATACATATATATACACATATATACACATGTGTGTACCTGCACTGAGACTTGTCGACCCTGCGCCCGATCCACCTTGTTGCCTACAAGCCATATGACGGTGGATCCTGGGATGTACTGTTTCTCCAGCTCTTTGAGCCACACTTGAGCTCTGACGAAGGTTTCCTATGGTGACACAGACACACACAATGATACGATATGGCACAAGCACAAGCACAGGTCACTTCCGTGTTCAGGTGTCGGCTCCTTTTTACCCTCTGGCTGACGTCATAGACCAGTAGTGCAGCGTGGGCCCCCCTGTAGTAAAGTGGGGTGACACTGTGGTACTTCTCCGACCCTGCCGTGTCCCATATCTCAAAGCGAAGAGTGACATCACTCAGATGCACCGCCCGGGTCAGATAGGCACCTGATGAGGGGGGGGGGGCGTCAGACAGCAAAAGGACACCAGGGGAGGTTTATTTGTTCACTGCTGAGTCTTTGGAGATCATATTTGCAATTTAGCTAGTGACATTCTTTTTTTTGGAATCAGTAGATATGAACATGTGTACGAAACACACAAGCTGTTTCCACCGCTTTAAATCTTTATGCTAGGCTAGGCTAAGCTAGCTACCCTGACTGTAGTTTCCTATTTACCTCATAGACATGGAAGTGGTATAGATCTTCTAATCTAAGCCCAAGCACGGCATTTTCAAAACATTTCAAACTATTTTCTACTTTTCAGTATTAATATTTCACGTATCACCTGTTTCTATGCAAAGCTCTGAGTGTCATATACTCACAGCCTACAGTGGGCGATGTACTCCTGAATTCATCCGTGGCAAATCGCAGTGCCAGGCTGGACTTTCCCACACCAGAGCTTCCCAGAAGCACCATCTTCACCCTGAGGGTCTGCACTGGTCTACTGGAAGTGTCACTGCGGAGCCGGGCTCCTCCTGGCCCCCTTGGGAGCTTTTCTCCCATCAAAAGTTCCCTTCACTCCAAAAGAGTGAGAGAATACAGACGGACAAGAGAAAAAAAGCCCAAGAAGGTCCACAGGTCTCGATTCAGCAGTCAGTCTCTTTCCTGTTGAGCAGCAACAGCTACTCCAGCCGTCAGAGAAGAGTTCATGTGTCTTCTTTGTTGTGACAGTCTGAGGCTGTGCTTCATCATGTGTTACAAAAAAATAAAAGTAAAAGCAAAGTCCAGTCCTGACTTGTAAAAAGGCCAGCAACATTTCACTTCCTCATACACACCCACGACTGGGCCATAAAACCTTCCAGGCCAGGAGGAGCCAGAAACCACATGCACTTTATTATGAATTACGCGTAGAGCTTCTTTAAAGTATGCAAACATAATTGGGACCATTTTTTGTCTACTTATGCTGTGATACTGCTACGTGTCAGATACAAAGTTATTTTTCACATCCGTGTTACTTTAAATAGAATGCTTTTTATACAAATTTCCTGTAACAACATTGCTAAGTGGTGCGTGGTGAAATAACTAGCGTATGGCATTAGAAATCAGACTCAGAAATGTCCCTTTTCACATATTACAGGCTGCACAAACTGCAGTGTTGCTATCTCCTTGCAACATACTGTATCAACGCAAGAGGGCGCCATTGCAGCATCCCAGCCCAGTTGGCAATAATAAAGGTTCAGTCTATGAACGTGTGTTCAATCCATCCGCTAAAATTATTTTTTAAACCGTCTTTTTAAGATTTTCAAATAAAAAATCTTGGCATTCATAAAAGTTATTTGCAGAAAAAATAATCTGGCACAATTAGCACCACAAATACAACCTGTGAATATCATAGAATAATACAAACTATTAGATGTTATCCCCATAATCATAATATAACTGTGTTCAAAATATGCTAAACAAAGTACTTCATATAAAAACGTATAATTAGATACGAAATATAACTTTGATAAGAGTGTAAACATATCACAACGGTTTTAGAAGTTCCAAACTGATAGAGTGATAGTATCTGGTGAAGTTACTCTCAACTCACCATTGACATACCCGACGCACTATATCGCAGCATTACATCAAGAGTACGGGATCTGCACTGTGCCCATTGTTGATCTCTTTAAGAACGCCAGACTGTTTTCAGAGTTCGCTGGTCATCATTATAAATAGCAGAGGGGGTGTGAGAGAGTGCGATAGCCCATACAGGAGCTGTGGTTTCTGGCTGAAACTCAACTCCCCATGTTCGGAGTCCGCGTCCAGAGGTGGATGCTGCGTTCACGTGCTGTGCGTAAACTTGGTGCACAGAATCAACAAGCGGTGTTTTAATTTGGAGACACTGGAAAACGTTTTTCCGTGCGTGGTTTATTTAAGTTAATGACATACTGGACTTCCCTAACATATCACCCAATAAAACATGACACAAAGCAACTGACTGTCCTCTGTAATATCAAGTCTTTACTTGCCGAAAAGTGTCGAGGATATCAGAGTTATGCAAGAAAAAAAAGATGAAGTCTAGGGAAAGTGTAATCGTGTATGTAATTGCCTATTAATGATAGTAGCCGAGGATTATTGCAGGTCATTGGGGCAGCTACCATGCAATTTGGCTTTACCAATTGACCAGCGTTTCTATTGTATCCCACATGTCCGACATCAAGTAAAGGCATCTTGATTGAGTACAGACTTTGAAGTTCGTCAGAGTGACAGGTTCGAGCCTCTTACTGTGAGTCCGTCAGGTGGTGGAGTCCGACCGCTCCTGGATAAACACGAGGCAGTTTAAAAACATTACAAAGTCGTAGTTCAGCTAAGAGTTGATGTTTTTTTTATGACGGTGTCTGTTAAATATATACCCATAGTATGACAGACGGGCAGCCCACGGAGACGGTTCAAAGGGGCGTAATGAACGGTTCCGACTGAATTGGCAAGTAAACGCACCAGAAGCGCACGTGGGGCAGATGTCGACGCAGTTTGAACCAGACTTCGTCGCGAGTTTCTACGTCGTGCCAGAAACACATGAAGAAGTGTAAAAAAAAAAAAAAAAAAAAAAAAAAAAAACCTAAAAGGAAACGGATGTATGACAATGACCCACGATGTGAACGCGACCAGACGCGGTTTGTTTTGTGTTTATGTTTTTAATCTCCTCTCGTTTACTTTGATATATTAGCGACACGTGAGAGCCGCGAGCTAGTTTAGTTCACGTCACTGCTGTGTTTGGGATTATTCGGTGCGCTCTTTGGACCACAAAGTGTGACTTTTTAACCGACAGTAAGTGGACAAGTATCTGAGACAGAAAACCATGGGGACTCAGGGCACAGGACGGAAAAGGTCCACCAAGAAGGAGAGGTCGACGGCCGAAGACGATGCCCTCAATCTCATAGCGAGAGAGGTGAGTGGAGAAGTTTCTATGTATTTATGTGTTTGGTCAAACGTTGAATGAATCCTTCCTGTCAGCTCTGGAATGAGCGAGTAAAGAGTCCGAGGACGGGTGTTCCTTCTCGGCCCCTTTCGGAAGGTATGAGCCCAAAACCTGCATACTGACGGAAGTGTTTCATTACAGTCATTTGTAAGAGAACGCTGATTCAGTGACCCCCAAGTTTCACGTCCAAACACACACACGCGCGCACACACACGCACACACACTAAAAGTCACAAATAGCCCTCCGCTGTCTGCACCCGTTGACTGTAAATTCCATCAGTGCCTCTGGGCTAGATGTTCAGACTTTCGTAGACTTCCTGTAATATATGTACTATTATACTCTGCGGTATGACAATGAACGTGTAGGGACTTGATCACAGTGGGGAACATGAGGTAGTGTTGCCTGGTGACACAGTCGCATGCAGGGTGTGTGTTTTAATTAGTTTTAACTCTCTTCAAGAGCTGTACACACGTGCATGTCAATAGGACAATGACACAACATCATGAAAGAAAGATGATATGCTGAAACATTTTTAAATAAAGGGAGTATCCACTTTATGTGAACATAACAAGCAATTTGATTGATAAGAATATAACCATAGTTTGACAGGGGCAATATTGGCTGTTATATTGGTAAAATGACATATCATTCCTTCACATAATTCAACCAAATAATATGGTAAATGTATCATTACTGTATTGTGCACTTGGACATTAAAGTGTGGTTATGGTAATCCTCCTAGTTGGATCTCTATCTGTGGTCCAGACTGTGAAATGCAGCCCTGTGGCTGCATTTTTATTCTAACCAGCAGCGGATTCAAATGGTTTTGCCTGTGAGAAATCAGCCTTTCATGTTTAGGAGGCGTTGGGCTCCCCCTCAATAATGCAGCATGACCGAATGTTGGCAGCAGTTACACACACAATTGTTGTTTTACTAACGGGTGCCGAAGTCATGTTGTGACAGGTTTACACCGTTTCAAGTACTATAATCTCTTTATTGTGTTGCGTCTGGTGTGTGTGAGAATAAATGAATGTTTTGTGGTAGGAGTAATCACCTTGTGTGTTGTCAGCCTCTTTTTGAAGTGTGACACCCTGCACGCTCTTGTCTGCCCCTTTTGGAACCCCTTGTTGTGAAAGCACGGGGCGGAAAATCAATATTGGGGTTTTGATATCAAAGCTAAATGCCAAGCATGTAAAGAAACCAAAGCACAGTTGACCAATGTTCTAGTCGTTGTTTTCCACAAAGGTCCTGGCAAATCTTGTGTTCATATTAACGTTCAAATGGTTTCTGGATGAGAATGTTTTGAGCGTGCTGCTCTCGGCTATGTCGTAGGAAATCCCCCAACGTCACGGCCCTTTGTAGCACATGCAGTCTGAACGACTTGCATGTTTACAGATGCTAAAGTAGACACCACAGGTGTGTTTTCATTATTCTACGATCAAGTTGTCGTCATTCATCTCTAGTTATGTAAGAAGTCTTTTTTGTACCTACTTCATAGGTAAGTTAAAGCCATAGGCTGCACATCGTGTGTACAGATTGTAAAGCCCTCTGAGGCAAATTTGTGATTTTTGGGCTAAATTGAATCTTCCACAGAGTTTCCCATTTCTGTCCCGCCTAATGCATTTACAAATGAATCCACATGGGCCCTGCTGCTTGTTACCCAGCTAAATTTGAGTTTTTTATTTTTATTTCAGTGAGGTGATGAGCATAAAAACCTGAATGCCGCCATTCAATCAAATGTGCATGTCACTCTTAACTGACATGCACACACTCCGTTGTCAGCACTTGTCCGCTGCGATGGCTGTGGTTTTAAAAAAAAAAAGTCTACCGAGGCAGGGCTGTTTTAAATGTTGTTGAAGGTCTTCTCTCAACTGCTTAGCTGCCTATTTACACAGCAGTGCTTGTGTATCTGAGGTTGCACATTCCTGTAGCTGGCCATCGTTTTGTCCATGTGGTCCATTAAGGAATGAGGAGTTTGACGGAGCTCACACACGGTTGCAGATGCACACTATCCGAACAGGAGAGTCTCCTGCTTGTGTTTCCTATAAACATGCAATGTCAAGCACATCACACAAAAAACGCCTTCTTTCATCTTAAAAACATCGTCCGTCTACGCCCCTCCCTCTCCTCTCCAGCCACAGAAACACTCATCCACGTCTTCATCACCTCTCGACTGGACTTCTGCAACAGCATTCTGTACGGCACATCCACCAAAGTCATCAACAAACTACAATTCATCCAGAACTCAACTGCTCGTCTCATCTCCCACTCAGAGATCACATCACCTCAGTCCTTCAAAACCTCCACTGGATCCCCATACAGCAAAGAATCCAGTTCAAGATTCTCCTCATAACCTACAAAGCCCTTCACAACCTCGGCCCTCCATACCTTTCTGACCTCCTGCACCGGCACAGACGCCAACCTCCTTATTCCCCTACTCTGTCCAAGCATCAGGCCTGGGGGGACAGGTCCTTCTCCATTGCTGCCCCCTCCCTCTGGAACTCTCTCCTCCATCACCTCAGACATTCTCCATCACTCGCCACTTTCAAAACGGCACTTAAAACTAATTTATTTAAATCTGCTTTAGCCTGTGATACTTTTTTTAAATGTCTTTTCTCACTATTGTCCTCCTTTTCTTGTTTTGTTGTTGCTTCTGTTGTTTGTCTTTACCATGTAAAGTGCATTGAGTAACTTTTTGAAGTGGAATACAAATAAAATGTATTATTATTATTATTATTATTATAATTTATTATTATTATTATTATAATTATTATTGTGTGCATTGAGGCACAAACTGTTGTCACATCTGTGCAACAATAGAGAAAGTCTGTTCCTTTAAGTAGCAGAGAGGGTCAAGTCCCTCACTGGCAGTCCTCTGACAGGACGGTATGCCAGCCCTGATGAGTTGGCCAGTTCAGCACAAGAGTTTTAAAAATAGACGCTCCTGAAAGATCAGCTGTTGCTGCACCCTAGTTTTAGATTGGTTCTGTGGGTGGGGGATGGGGATTGAGGAGGAGAAGTGGGGATGTGGCTCACCAACTGGCCATCCCACCAGCACTGAAAATGCTGTGTCGCTGCTTGGAAAGGGTTGGCACTGCTGTATGAAAGCCTGTCTGTGGAGAGCAGAAGGTCAGAGGGTTGGTAGTTTGAAGCTGCCGTTTTAGGTCGTGGCCACATTTCCCAACTCCAACTCTCTTCAGTATCCATCACAGGGCTCAGACAAGCTGTCAATACTGTAAACCAGATTGAACGCGGGCCAAATGGGAGAAGACCACACAGCAGGAAAGAATGTCAGCACAGAGTACCGGGGCTTTAGTAATTCTGCACTTTAGGGAGTTTTATTCCCTGCCCACGTCAAACGCTTGTAAACATTAATTAGTAGCATGAAGTGAGCATACTGTAGCTGACCTTCACTGCTCTAGATTATTACAGGGCATTGTTGAATGCTCGATTCTGGTCACGGCATTCTACGTTTGTTATTGCTTTAACCCTTTGGGGGTCACGCGTGCAGCCACCGAGAGAGAATACCCAAACACCGACAAAGAAACTTTATTCTTTTAACGGTTCAAAGAAACAAAATTCTTCTCTAAACCGAGGGATCACACAAAACAACAGGCTCTACAACGGGAGATCACCAGGGATCTAAACAGGACGAGCCGACACTGGGGCAGGAGACAAAGAGGGTTTAAATACACTGGGAGGTTCAGGTGATTAGACACAGGAGGAAACAATCAGGGACAGGGCAGACAATCAAGGGGACAGGAAGTGCAGGGAACCCGAGGACACGAAAGAAAAGGACTTCAAAATGAAACAGGAAACGAGACACAAAAAACCCGAGATCATGACACTTTGAGCACGCAGATGAACTCTACGGAACCGGAAACGGGCACAACGTTCACGGTGGTTGCCGAGATGAGATTATGATGCATTCAAGCTCTATTCAGTGAAATGGAAACCACGATACATTAAAATATAATGTTATAAAATGTAGGGTTGTTTTTAGTGAGAAACAAAAATATATACAATTGTTTGAAGATGTTTGCATAGCCATTTAAAATGGATATTAGAAAGAGAATTATGACCTGTTTAACTTCCTAACACTAGCTCTAAGCAACTGACTAATACCAAGATTTCTTTCAATCAAAGCACGTATTTGAATCAAAATACAATAATTTATTTCCTATCATTTGAAGTGTGTTTTTTTATTTGACAGAATCGGCAAAGAAAATCAAATGCATCTTATACACTACATTGATCAAAAATGTTATGAAACACCTCCATTGAGATATTACCCTCACACAGCAGGGTGAGGATAAGCAATTAAAACCCTCTTAAAAAGCTTTTCACGGTGGAGGCGAGTCCAGATACAGCCAGTACGAGGTCAGGATCTACCACTTCACAGGATTTTAGACATCTTTAGTGAAGGCTGCCACCATAAGGTTGACAGCTGTGATTGTTGGATGGATTGCCATTCCATTTGGAGCAGAAATGTATGTTCCCCTGAGGATGAACTGGTGACCCCTTCACCTTTTTCATGTTTAGATGAGTGCATGCTCTGCATGCTTTTCTAACAGGCAATCCTTCCATTGCTTATTTACTTGTCTTTTGGTCTGAGCATGCTGTACACGTCAGCTGTGGTGTCCACTCTGAATAGCAGGCCAAATGCAGCTTTTGGTTTTGGTAATTTACCAACCAGTTCATCACAAATCTCTGAAGACAAGAGGTACAAATATGATTAATGAAATCCCCACATGCTGAATCTTGCTGTTGGGAATTCCAGCTTGTTGATACTTCTGTCCTTCACAGCTACATGTGTGCAGTGAAATTGTCCGTAATTCAAGTTATTACATAGATATGTCTAATGTTCTACATATATCAGAGCTCCTTTGGTGAAATATGTACTCCTAAGTTCTTAATGCTTTTAATAATGGAGGTTGGGCCGATATCACCAGTCTATCCCCATTGGCAGGAAATAGACCTGAAAATAGATGGTTTTGGTTTGAATGAAGATCATTTGTATAGTGTAAAAAATACTAGTGTACTACACATTAGATCGCATTAGTGTCTTGTGTCAGATAGTGATGCTCACCGTTCTGACAACACTCCTGGAGGTTTATTGCTACACAGACATGTCGCATGGACCAGCGTGGTTGAGACGCATAACTTTATTTAATATTGGGTTAAACGCATAAAGAGAAAGAACATGTCAGCCATCAGTTTAACATGTCAGCGGAACACAAGGGTCCTATTTCCATCGTGCTAGCAGAAAGTGGCAGGCGCACGGACTGTGTGGGCATATAACAGTGCACCTGCTGTTTTGGTTCATGTATGTGCATCAGCCCCGAGTGTAAAAGAGCTGAGTGAAGTGTAATATGGAGCACACGGTGTGGCGGTTAACCAATACGGCCTCAGGCACATCACGGGTCCCATCGCCCTGGAAGTGTGGCAAGATGTGAACAGATGGTGTGTTTTGTCTTATCTTTGTGTGTGTCTCAAATCAAAGACAGTCCTTCAGTAGTGTCCTGCTGCCTTCAGGTGGCTGCAGAGATTCAGTGAACTGAAAGAGGAGCTTTTCATTCCATATTAAGCAGACGATAACAATAACCAATCGTATTTATTGACAGATAAATGCAGACCGCGTTCCATTCATGCTTTAACACATTAAACCTTAAAGTCTGGTGCGCATTCCAGCCCATCTACTGGTTGCAGAGTGATTCATTGCAGTTGTTTATTTCCATTTTAAGCATTATTGCTTTGCATTTGCTCAAATGTAGTCAGTGGTTCTGAGATTCTTATTCACAACGATACCCAACAATTTGCTTTGCTCTCCCCATTTGAAAGAACCTTCCACTCGTGCTCTGTGCGCTCAGCGCATTACAACAAGATTCCACAATTTGTCAACGGTGCAATACATTTGATGGAATGGTCTGAGTATAACCATCTTTGATTTAAGGAATCACTGGAATACTTTTAAAAAGCAACATACAGGGATTTGACATCATCATACACTGACATTTTTTAAAATCTAACTTGTGTTTATCGTCGGAGTTGGAGAACTTCACAGCTGGTCAGTTGTCAAATCCCAGGTGTAACTCAATCTCTGGTTTAAGTTTCAAAATAATTGTCCTTGGTTTAACTTTTTTTTTCTTTTTCTTTTTTTTAAAGCTACCGGATATTTCATGTGCTGTGCTGACATTCATAATGTGCACATACTGATGTTTGCTATTCTTGGGTCCTTGCCAATAGTGTGGTTGAAAATGTTTGCGCAAATGCCAGAGGGACCTATAGAGTATGAATGTGCTCAGCAATGTCCCAGCTTAATGTACATTTACAGTTGGCCCGTTGAAAAGTTTTAAGGAAAAAATATCTATAAAAATCATTCCAATCTGATTTACAGTTGTTACTGATTAAAGTTTCAGTCCTTTCTATACTTTGGTTTATGACAAATACCTGCAAAACTACTGACATCCCCACCAGCCACTTACATTGAGTTTAATGATAATCATAATTAGAATGTTGGCATGCTAACACGCTAAAGATGGTGAACATGCTAAGCATTATGCGTGCTGAAGTTTAGCACTGTCATTGTGAGCATATTAGCATTTCAAAGCACCACTGTGCCCATAGAAATGGAATAGGAACGTCCGTTCTACTCCTATTCTATTTCTAAGACTGTCATGTCGGTAGACTGTTGGTGTCGTTGTGACCAGCCAATATCACCACCAGTGCGATCCTACTATTTCACTATTGACCAGCAGGGGGCGACTCCTCCGGTTGCAAAGAGAAGTCTGATTGTTTAGAAGTCTATGAGAAAATGACTACTTCTCACTTGATTTATTCCCATTGTAAACATGAGTTTATGGTCTCAATCTCTAGTTTCAAGTCTTCTTCAATGCAGCGTGATGTTAATTTCGTAAATAAAGCAGAGAAAACTGCCCCACGCCACCACCATCACTCAAACTCAACCTGCGCTCTTTTACTTGCAACAATAATAACTCTTTGCGTTGCTCCAAAGTTAACATCACTCACTCCAGCTCCACTAGAGGCAGACGCACCAAACTTGCCTAAAGCGGAACCAACAGGATGCAATTTAGATTAGAGAACACCTATTTCAACCAAGATGTTTTTTCATGTTCTCCAAACTCTTATCCCCCACATTCATCTGAAAATGCTCAGCAATTTTCACCAACTGATCTCGCGAACAACGTTCCAAGAACTCCTTTGATGGAACTCAAGTGGATTACGTTTTTTTTTTACGCTAACCCAAAAAACAGAGAACAGAGAACCAAAACAACAGTGACACCTTGGGTATGGGAGGAGAAGGGTCGTCACAGTACATAAATACTGTTCTATTTAAATAAACATTAAGTCACCAATTTGCATTAACCTGCCCAGGGACGACAGATGTTAATGCGCTGTCTAGCTAACTCTAGCACTTTACATTGAGGTGGAAGCTGAAATAATGATTAGTGTGCACTCTCCCTGTGAATAAATAAATTAAATAACTATTACTCCAAGACAATCGTGCGAATGATAGGATTACTGTTGTATTTAGCCACCGTCATTCATAAGAGATTCCTCAGGTTTCTGTTGATAGTCTGTTTTGTCTTTGAGTTTGAGGGGTCAGCCTACACTGGGGATTAAGGCTCCAGGTTGGTGCTCGGTGGTTGCCAGAAGCTCAGTGAAGCGTCCAAGAGAATTGAGTATTTAGAGAGGATTAGTCTGGGGCTTGTGAGGAAGCCCACCACACAATCACGTTTCATTCTTAGTCATCTGGGGTACAAGCCAGTCCCTCACGTAGCCACAGCCAAGTTAATCTGTAATAGACTAGCAGTAAACATTTACACAACGACAGGCAACAGGAGAAAAACTGAACTCCCAGTACAAGAATATGAATCTACTGCTTGTTTAAATGTTTTGAATGTTCTTCACCTCTATGGCACTTGGTTTCCTGCACTTGCCCTTTGGGCTGTGTCGCCCAGAATATGTCTGGAGCAGATTGACGTTTTCCAGTGAACACCCATTATTCCATGAAGTACTTAAACAAACGTTAATGGTCCAAACTAATTACTTGTGTGTTTCCTGATCTGTGTGTATGTGTATACACAAACCACCGGCTTCAGTTTGGCTCGACTCGCCTGACTCACATCTCCTTTAAAGGAAGTGGAGGCTCTGTATTCTCTGGCTTCCTCTTGATGACATCATCACATGCACAGCCCGTACAGATTGTTATCACAAACTCCTTCCTGTTTTCTCATTCATGGGCTGAGTTTTCTTTCTACAATTTAGGAAACAGTGTGGGTGGGGGATTTAGTGCAGGTAATACAATTGATCAAATCAGCTACACTAAGGGTGGGGGTGCACTCATAACATTTGGTGTTGATGCTACCAGCATTTAGGACCAAAGCAACATAGACTTCAACGTGTTCCTGACGGGAAGACGTTCCCATGTGACCAAAGCAGCAGCCACTACTGATGGATTTGTTTGTGCTGCTGTAAAGGTGCTTTCTAACGTTTTCATTCCAGAGTTCAAATCTCTTAGAACTTGGGCATGTTTAGCCTTTTACTCATGTGTTTTAAACAACACTTAAAAGCCAGTTGGGTTTGAGTAAATGTTTTTTTTCTTCAACTTCTTTTCAGTAACATACCTCTTCATCTCCTCCTTAAACCTCTTCTGACCCTAAGGTCTCTGGCCTCCTCAGCTCGGGCGATGCATTTGATTTGTTATACCACACCTAACTGCAAGGCGAGGTTAACAATACGGACATGTTGCCACTCTTTTAAAACCTGTTTAAAGGTTATGATAATGTTTTCACTTAAAACATGTTTGAATAAACCCCTTGAACATTTGTCTATAATTACATGCCACAGGAGACACATCAGGGCTCAACACTAACTTTAAAATGTGGTCGTCAGGCTGCAGGGATTAAGTAGAGTTAGTAATGTGCAATGGAGTGATGTAAATTAATTCATAAGTAGAGAGAGAAGAGGAGAGAGGAGCTCAGTGTATCCTAAAACGTCCCCCAGCAGCCTATAAGTCTATAGCAGCATATCAAGGGGCTGCACCACGGAAAACCTGATTCAGCCCTAACTATAAGCACTATTAAAGAGGAAAGTCTTAAGTCTGTTATTAAATGTGGTGACTGTCTGCCTCCCGGACTGAGAGTGGAAGCTGGTTCCATAAAAGAGGAGCTTGATAACTGAAGGCTCTGGCTCCCATCCTACTTTTTAGGACTCTAGGAACCACAAGTAGCCCCGCATTTAGTGAGCGCAGCTCTCTAGTGGGGCAATATGGTACTACAAGCTCCTTAAGATATGATGGTGCATCACCAATCAAGACTTTGTAGGTGAGGAGAAGAATTTTAAACGTGATTCTTGATTTTACAGGGAGCCAGTGCAGAGCAGCTAATACAGGAGTCATGTGATCTCTTTTGTTAGTTTTTGTGAGTACACGAGCTGCAGCATTCTGGATCAACTGGAGGGACTTAAGAGACTTATTAGAGCAGCCTGATAATAAGGAGTTGCAGTAATCCAGTCTAGATGTGCCTGATTTTTTAAATGTTACGTAGATGAAAACATTTGTAATTTTCACCAGTGCTGTCTCTGTGCTGTGGTGTTTTCTAAATCCTGACTGAAACTCCTCAAATAAACTATTCTGATGTAGAAAGTCGCACAACTGATTTCGACTACTTTCTCAAGGATCTTATAGAGGAAGGGAAGGTTAGAGATCGCTCTGTAGTTAGCCAACACCTCTGGATTAAGAGTGGGCTTTTTCAGGAGAGGTTTAATTACAGCTACTTTGAAGGAATGTGGTACATGACCTGTTAGCAAAGACACATTAACAATATCCAGCAGAGAGGTGCCAATTAAAGGCAACACGTCTTTAAGCAGCCTCGTTGGGATGGGGTCCTAGAGACAGGTAGACGGTTTAGAAGTAGAAACCGTTGAAGACAATTGGTCTAGGTTAATGGGAGAAAAGTTATCCAAATATACACCAGGGTATACAGCCGTTTCCAAGGCCACTCCTCTTGAGGACAGATCGGCACTGGCTGAGGGCAAGAGATCATCAATCTTGCCTCTAATAGTTCAAATCTTTTCATTGAAGAAGTTCATAGTCATTACTACTGAGGTCTATAGGAATACACGGCTCCACAGAGCTGTGACTCTCTGTCAGCCTGGCTACAGTGCTAAAGAGAAACCTGGAGTTATTCTTATTTTTCCCTATTACTCATGAGTAATAGGCTGCTCAAGCATTACGGAGAGTTTTCTTAAAGTATTTTTGTGTATGCATTAACACATGTGTACAAATGCACCTATGTGGTAAGACCCACAATTTCTTGTGAGGAGTGATTTTCTACTTTACACATTTCACTGTCTTGATTAGGAATAATATTAATGTGCTGGGCATGACACACTTTGTTGGTACTACCCCGTTCTAATCTGAAGAAAACCCTAAACTATGGAACTGTTATGTGGTTTTCGATGGTTTCAATGCATTCCTTCACTGTTGAAACTAGGCTTCTATTTTTAGAAATCCCTGAAGCACACCATTTGTTTTATTCCCTCACAGTGGCTTACTGGTTTGTTTGCAGTGCTGAGAGCTCTACAGCTGCTCCATGCGTTTGTGGTGCAGCCTGAGGTTGAGTTGCATGGCTGTGTGAGCAAAGGCAGACAGGAGTTACCCCTTGAGTGACCAGCAGTCGAAGTCGTTTCATGAGCGTGCGGGGCTATAGGAGTCCTATGTGAGCAAAGGGAGATGGGTGCTCAAATATTAGGTGCACTTGTACACATTTGTTAATGCATACACCAAAATACTTTGACTTAAATAAACTACAGCAAAAGCCATCAAAAGTACAAGCAGAGGCTCATGCTTTTTGATACACAATCGTGACTATTGGAAAGGATTAGTAAAGAAATTATTTCATATTATGGGTATAGTTATTTACATTCTAGTCTTTGAAATATACCCTTCCTCCTTTTGTGTTTTTAACAATTTGCCAGTGCCTCCTAAATGGTTAACCACACTGAAAATAAACAGTAAGCCATTTAATTGTGCGACTGTGTCAAAATAAATATGAACAAAATGCCATAGTTATCGAGGGAAAACACCAAAATCCTTGGTGATGATTTATGTATTTACCAGTAGCCCTTTTTCTTTTGAGTCAGAAGCCGATGGTAGTCCATCCTTTACTAATCTTGATTATCTTGAATCTTCCTGACACTGAGGAAGATATGTGCTACTGTAAAGGATCATTGGCATCTGGCATATGAGCAAATTGAGTGATTTTGACAAATTTATCCCTTTTTTTTATTTTTTTGCTTTCAACACCAGATTTTGAACTATTTTAAGTGGAGAATTCATTTTCATGCTTAATATCACTGACGAGATGTTACTGACACTAAACTGACGTGCAACAGACCCGTCACCCTGACAACTGAGCAAACTTCATCCACTGATAACGGCTGCGTGAAAAAGTTGAAAAATGGAACTTTAAGTTGGGATTGTGTTGCCAACCCATAAGTCAAGAATAAACTTTGATACGTTCATATATTTATAAATTCCAGTAAAACTGTGGCTAGGGCGACTGTTGCTCAGTGTCAAGCAGGGTCATCCTTCAATCAGAATCGGCAGTTCTTAAACTTAAACCGTATTTTATTGTCATATTACATTTTTACATATATATGAAATTTGTCCTCTGCATTTAACCCATCCTTAATTATTAAGGAGCAGTGGGCTGCTGTGAAAGCGCCCGGGGAGCAACTGGGGGTTCAGTGTCTTGCTCAAGGACACTTCGACATGCAACTAATCGGGGGAGCGGGGATCGAACCGGGTACCTTCTGGTTACGGGACAACCACCTCATCCCCATGAGCTACAGCCGATCCCCGGCTGCACTCGCCCATGTCGATGTGTACTTGAGCAAGACACTTAACCCCATAATTCCTTCTGTAGCTGTGCCTACGGTGTGTGAATGTTAGTTACTCCTGATGAGCAGGTGGCTCCTCCCATCAGTGTATGAATGTGTGAATGATCTCATGTAGTGTTAAAGCACTTTGAGTGTTCGGAAGACTTGTAAAGCGCTATAAAAGTACAGGTCCATCTACCATTTAAAACAAATATATATATTAGCATCAGCCTCAAAAATCTATTTCACATTGTGCCCTTTCATACACTAGGATACCCTCAAACATCTCAAGACAATGTGTCATAAGTCACAGACTATTATATTATTATATTAAATGTTATAAGACTTGGTAAAGACTGGGGATCTTGCAAGGTCACTATTTGCAAAACTACAATTAGAATCCTTTTGAGATTATATCCCATCCTGCTCAATGTGGAAATTTACATTTATAAAAAGTGTTCTGGCCTCAGCTGCCCTGGTGTGCTCAGAGGCTTGGACCGGAAAAAAACACCCAAAAAGAAAAAGTACCAAGACTGGTTCACGTTGTTGAGCCTCCCGAGACCTTTCCTCGTCGACCCGGTTTGCTGCTTCCTGCTTGGTCCTGGAGCACCTATTGGCCATTGACGGCATTTACGTCATTGAACTTTGCCATTCGCCTGAGCCAAGTAGTTTTCCATGGTTGGTGTCGGTGTACTTTTTCTCTGTGAGCAAGAGAGTTGGTAAAGGTTTGGAAACAGAAGGCTTAATTTATCCACTTCTGCCCACTTGTGAGAAAAATATGTCTGTTCAGTTGACTCATGTCTGTGGCTTTTAATAGTGTGAGCTGAGCGTTTCTAGCAGCTACATCTGGGTGGTTTATAAGGTTTTGCAAAGAGGAAACAGGTGGGGGTTTTCTCCCAGTAAGTCATCATGACCTTCAACTGGATAACAGGCAAACTGTGTGTATCCATTTAATGGTCCCACCTCATTTGAAACTCAGTCAAACCTCTTAGCTGCTCAGAAATCAGTCATTGCTGTGTGCTGTCTTTGTCTTGCCTGTCAGCGCCCGCGGCCATTAAAATACCCGGCCATTTTGGTTGTTGAAGGCTGGCACTCTGGGCGTGGGAATTCCGCTCACTGCAGACATGAGCCGCACTGGACTGGCACGTAGTTTTGGAGGGACGTAAAGACAGGAAGCCCTTATGGATTGTCAGTAGATACAAGGACTCAGGTTGACAGAAGCCAGGCCAATAGGTCTGTCCTTTTGTAGTTTCACACACTATATTGAGGGCTGAAAAGTGCTATTTTAAAAACCACTGTGTAGAATTTTTGTATCAATAATGAAAATCGAATAGTTTGATTGCATAAGGTTTTGTTTGCAGAACATTTTTATTTCATCATGTAATGACTTTAAGGAAGTACGACACTATATATGTTGTGTCTATAAAATCGGTGCCGCAAACATTTGTAGTTTTTTATTTTTAGAATTGACCCTCTAGAAGGAAAACACCACTTTTGAAATGAAGTGTGACATGTCATTTTGGCTTAATAACATAGCGCTTGCTTGATTCAATAGCAAGTCAGGACTACAAGTAAGGAGGACAAACACTGTTACATAATCTCCCTTTACACAATATGGTTGTATTATGAACTTCCCCTTAAGTGTTCCGTTGTTTGTTTTTTTCTTTTATCAGCATTTAACATTTCAAAGGTTATGCCCGCTCATGTTCGAGCATCCATTTTTGTAATGAACTAGCTCATTTGGTCTCAGGAGGACAGTCAGCCCTTTGAAATAGTGCTGAATTAGATCAGGTTTAATAGAACCAGAGAGCATGTAGGTCAGTATAAATAGCTGTAAAGGGGGAGGAAGGATGATGTGGGAGTCTGTCTTTTGGCCTATTTAGATGCATCTTTCTGACTGGAGGCCCCTACAGTACACACTCGTAGGAGCAACGTGTGTGGCTACTCGGATGATCCCGGATTCCACTCACGGTGACTGACATAATGGTGTATTTTGATAACTGTATTAAGGTACTGTTTAAAAAAAAGAAGTAAGAAATAGAAACAGCTTAGTAATAGTTTAAGCAACACTGTTTGCACAGTGTCTTGCCGTTTGTTTTAATAAGTTGTCTAATAAACCAGGTGGGGGGAGTTTGACGCTTCCAGGCAACTCGGGTGGCGCCCGGTAAGTGATCAAGCTCGGAGGACAATGCTGACTCGACGCTTTGTTGTTGACATTCTCGCACATTTTTGGCCTTCTCAAATAATATACTACTGCTCACACTTACTGTTAAAGATCTATTTGTAGCTGATTTAATAGCATTGGTCCTCAGCTTTGGCAGACTACTACATTTTTTTTGTAGTAGATCCACCATAATGTCTAAATGATGGCATCTTTCACACCTCTTAGTATGAAGAGGGTTTCGCTGTGCTGCTCCACTCAGACTTATACTGAAACTAGCAGCACGGGGAATTACAAAATGGCAAAAACACAACTTTGCACATGATTTATAGGCGGCAGGAAAGTCTGAATGCTCTCTTTTCTGTTTTCACTGGCTTCATATTTATTTTAGCACCAGTCATGCTGCACTTGTAGATTTCTGTTTCTGGCATGCAGTCATGCAAAAAGGACCATGACTGATTTCCTGGTATGTGCTTGGCAAACAAGCTTAAGTTTAATAGACTATATAATGTATTGTCAAAAACATGATATGTGTTTGTATTAGTGGTGTCAGTTTTGGTTACTATTGTACTATTATACTTTTGACAGTCCAACACCCTTTAGAAGGAAACCAAAGGCCTGTTCCTTTTTACCTCGACTTTCCATAGACTCAATCAGCTTTGGCGCAGCATTTTGAAGCCCTATATCCATCCATGTTGTTTTGTTTTTGTGCCATTTTATTTTATTTTCTGTTTTTGGATCAGGTCACTGGGTGCTCTGATAAACCATCAGCTGATAGTGGTTCTAAATATCTTTTGGTTGGTGGTTTCTAAGAAGGCCGATCAGACGTTGCATCAATTTTGATTTGAAACGTATTCAATACTTTGTCTCTCTTTATTCATCTTGAGAGTTAGGAGTAAATGGAGATAGTTGATACAACTCAAGCCGGTCCAAAATAAGTTGACTGCTGTTAAGAACCAATATTGTACTGCAGCCTACATTACTACACCGGGTTTGGGCAAAATGCTTGCGTTGTCCCCTGAATATTCTCTCAGACATTAAGTGTAAGTTGTGTAGCAGTTTAAAAAGAGGATCACAGAAGAGGTGATGGCAGAATTTGAGAAACAAAATGAGTAATGGAGTTTGAAATCTGCTTGCTGTTGTTGCGTGGGGTTTACTGCAGCCCGTCATTATAGAGAGAGTCAACATTTTCATTCACAGGAAAGTCTCACTCAGTACGATATGATTGTCTGCATGTCCTGGCACTTATTGTGTTGTATTGTATGTGGTACTGTAGCACCCACCCATCTGACACCGACACTGCTGGTAACATGTTTGCCAATTATTCTCACCCCAAACTCTTGCCTTTCATTCGAACAAAGTCAATAGAACGTCTTGTACAAGCTATTGAAAAAATGAGTAAACGGTCTTGACCCCTGAGGGCAAAGTGACCATGTTAGCGGAGGTTTTTAAGAGCCGCATTTACGCTGCTGGAGGCCCAAGAGTGTGACGTCATGTCACTCCTTTGCCACTGCAGCGTTGACAACCACAAGGGTTGTGGGAGGACAACATTTGTTTTAAGAGCGAGAGACGCTTCAGTGGAGATGCGTCGGCACAGGTACAGGCCTGGTGTGCGTCTGAAACCATGTTAAGAATCCCAAGGACAATGGGCAATCATTGACTTAGAGGAAATGCGATGTACGGTCAGTGGGGGGGGAGCAATCAGTAAGGGCTATTTGTGGAATACCTCCCTCATCGCTCAGATGAATCCTGATTAGTTATAGACCCAATCCCAGTCTCCAGACTCACAAACTTTGAGGCGAGCTCCCGTAAAGTCTGTGAGGGTTTAGTTCTGTCCCACAGTCAAATCATTGAGTCTTTGAGGACTCTCTGGCAGACATTTAGAACCCTTTATGAACCCTGTCTGTAAGTCAGCATTGGATACAGGCTCTGCCCAGGGGAATTACCCACAATTCATTGCAATCTGACATTAAACAGGGCCAGTGGAAGCATGGAGACGTAAAAAAAGGTACACAAAGAGGACGGCACTTGTGTGTTCAGAAACATTAACGATTTTAAAGATGGAAAATAAAAACATATGAAATCAGAAGATATTTATTTATTCATCAAACATTTTATTTTGTCATTGGAGCTGTTTTGACAAAAACAAGTAAATGGATTATTTGAAATGACCTCATCGCATGAGGAAAGAGCAAATCAGGGAGTAAAAACAATTATACATCATATTTTTTACTTTTCATTGTAACGTAATATCTGGCAGCAAATTGCTGTCGCACTCATATTTATACAATTTCAATCCCTCACAGGCTCTCTCACTCAACCATTTACCAGGTGATATCAGAAAGTCCCTGAGGGTTCAGGGTGTAAGGCCTCAGAGGGGACACTGGGACGAGACCCTTGTCAGTGTTTACTGAGGAAAACATTCTTTTTATTTTATTTTTGTAATGGTTATTTTGTTGGTACCCATTTACAAACTTGAGCAGGAGGTTGCACACACACAACTCGCTGCAGGGTTAAAAAGCATCTCTACTGATGCAGCAACGAGCCTGCTGTTCAAACATGTTAGGCCTCTGACGACCCGTCCCTCCACCGCTGGAACACTAGAGATGATTCAAGCAGATGTGCGTTATGTAAGTCTAAGTATGTAAACTTCAGCGCTCGTAACTCCAATCCTGCATCTTTAACTTCAAGAAAAGTCGTATGCTACGAACAATATTACAACGTGTTGCCATATCTGTATGGCGACTACCTGCATCAGCAGTAACGCACAAAGTCAATATGAAGCCGTGAATCATGTACAGCACCACAATGTAAGCATCGCTCACATACTAACACTCAAAGTAAGACTGTTTGTTTCCTATAATATTATAATTGAATATATTTAATAAGAAATAAGATATCGTTGTAGTATGCTAAAAAAAGTAGATTTCAAGTGCAGAGGTTCAGTTCCTGCATCAGGACTATATTCTTGGGCGACTCTGGCTCAGGTGCTAGAGCGGGTTTTAGTGTCTTGATTGAGACGCTGAACCCCAAGTTGCACCCCGGTGGGCTTCACACCAGAACACTGCTCCTAATGCTCACACGGGGTTAAATGCAGTGGTCCAATTTTATGAATGTGACGATAAAAGATCACGTTTACGGTCAGTTTTATTGTTTCTACAGGTATTTTTAGCCTGGGTGTTACTGTCGGGTGCCCACCATGCGGTAACCTCCGGTTCCGACGAGTAAAGCCAATGCTAAATCGTAGAACTTGAGGCTTCAAAGTGGCGGTCCACAAACCAATGGGTGACGTCACTCTGACTACGTCCACTTCCTACACACAGTCTATGGTGACAAAACTCGCCAGATCAGTAACATAAGCATATCCCTGCAGGAAAACTAGCAAACTGGAAAGAAAACAAAAACACATAATAATAATAATAATTGTTGTTATTAATATTATTATTATTATTATTATTATTATAAGGACATTCAAATTTTGTAGCTCCACACTTTGAACCAAAACAAAAAAAGAAAAAAACATTTACTTGACAAATGCTGTGAACTTTATTGGGAGAGCCAGATTGAAGAAAATGCTGACGGTGCAGGACATTATGTATCTATCTGTTTTTGTCCTGGAGAGCCACAAGATTCCTTTTAGTTACTGGAACCTGAACAAGTTGCCTGACATGGCTGTCCAGTGAGAAAGGGGTAGTATTTGGAAGCGACTCTTTGCTTTGTGTTTTCCTGTTACTTGCTCATGGTGACTGACATGTTGGTGGGGGGATGCATTAGCGACCCCGCCCAGAGGCAAACCGACTGCAACCGCGTGGTGTCGGCCACAAAGCTAGAGGAAGGAAGCGCTTACACACACGGCCTGTTTGGTGCACACTCATCACGACGTACGTGCTCTCAGAGAGGTCCTTTTAAGGAGAAGAAGGCCCTGCTCTTGCCCCGAGTGCTGAGTGAAGCAGAGGGAATGCCTTCGAATAAAGACATTTAGATTTATTCTTGGTGGACACGCAATCACGGCGTATGCCATACACACATTTACACGTCCACGTGGGTCTTTAGATTCCCTCAAGGCTGTGTACTTCTAAATCCAGTCCTCTACATCTGTTCACAGTTTAGAGGACACTTGATATTCTGTGTTTATAGACTCCGCTACAACACTGCTAGTCCAGTCTACTGCCACATACTGCAGTCTTTTTTTAATCTATTTTCTGATTTAGTTTTTACTGATTCAGCACGGGTTATAAGCACTACTTCTGTATTTAACTATAAAACTCTATAATTTTGGTTTGAGGGTCCATTTACTCTTTAGAATGGGACCTTTACTGAAACGTATGGCACATTCCCTGGCCGACAATAAACCACAACACTTTTGTCTCCATTAAGAGCTCTGTCGAGGAACTGGACGTGTTCAGCATGTGTAGATGTGTCCACTTTAGTCCAGCTAAATTGGCAGCTGTCTCACTTTTTTCTCTATGTTTCTATTTCTTTCTCCCGTCTGCCGCTTAGGCCGAGGCCAGGCTGGCAGCCAAGAGGGCAGCCAGGGCAGAGGCCAGAGAGATCCGCATGAAGGAGCTGGAGCGACAGCAGAAAGAGGTACGAGTCCAGACACACTCTCACATTTAACTCTGTAACTGCAAAGGCCAACCCTGGGGGCATAAGTTTGAAGAGTTTTACCCACGTATCACTTATGTTCTGCCTAAATCCAAACAGCTCAACATCAGGGGGGGGGGGGGGGGGGGGTAGGTCAGCGTACTTTCACGTTCAGGTTTGTCACACTAGGTGCTGCTGTCTGCCACATAGCTTGATAATCCATGAGAATAACAAAGGGATTCTGGCATACGTGTTGGTACTTTGTTGTTGGCAGTTCAGACCTAAAGCATTTCCTGTCAACGGTGCTTTACGCTCTTAAGCTGGGGCTCTTAAATCCCGAGGGGGTTAGAGGTCAGAGGTGTAAACAGACTGCTGTGAGTGGCTGCAGTCACTTGTTGAAAATAAGCTTTAAAAAATAAGCTTTAAAAAGGAACGAAACACATTATGTATTGATTCTGGAGGAATTGATACAAAAAGCCACCCCCTTATCAATCCCTTCTATACTCAAATGTCATAACCTTCATCAAAATATCTATTACACTGCACAAAGGGAATTTGCAAAACCCCAAATGAATCCATTCACCGACGGATTTATTCTTAGAGGCCGTCTGAACATGGAATCTTTCTCAAAATGATGCAAAGCATCTTGATGAGATGTCCCTTGTGCAGCTCATCTCGTCCCAAACACTGTCCTGATTAAAGTAGATTTGTGTTAAAGCAATGTTTCCAACTATGCAGCAACACAATTAATATACTTATGTAGTTTAGGACACATTAAACAAGTGAAAATGAGGTTAAGTGGCAGTAAACAAGGATACTTTCCAAAGCAATGAGATGAAAGTCCTCAAAGAGGCCCACTAATTTCTCTCTTTTCCAGTTATCTCATGCCAAATAAAAAATAAACTTCCATGGCTTTTTATGGGAACTAGTCAAGTCACACATTTGATTAGATCTGTTCTTGAAGAGGTTGTGAAGATGAAACCCCAAAAGCACACTGTCGCACATTTATGATGTTTGAACCGATTCCTAATCCAAAACCACAGTCCAATAGTTATTTACATTCTGTTATCTGTGATGAAAACGTCTGGAACGACAGTTTTAAATATGGCTCACCTACGCAGTTGGTTTTTTCACAGTGGTTTTAGTGTAGCCCTGTCTCTCATAGATAACTCTGAAGAGATAGCTGTAGCCACTGTAGCTGATACCTGGAGGCCTCAAACCTATGCCTTAATCAGAAGGCCCTGCTGTGAAACGAGAGGTATTACATGTATGTAAAGGCGGATGCTTCCTTCACCAGTATGTATTGCAAAGCTTACACAATGTAGTTGAGTGCAAAGAGCAAAGACACCCTAGAAGTCTGGTATTGCACCCTCTGAGACCAGCACCTCCAGTGCCAGTGTTGGCACCGGCGCTACATTCTGTGTGAAACAGGTGGTTGTGTGTTTGGACTGCAGGTCAGTGGTGTGTTACTTGAGTTTCTCGTTCTCTGGTTTAGCTCCTCTGATCTGCAGCATGGGGAGTTTAGCTTTTCCTAGCTCACTTTTCTTAGCCTGGGGTAATCCCATACACACAAACAAATGCCTCTTCCCTGTCAAGATGGGACCCTTGAAGGTATTTACAGGGGTCCGGGGATGATTTGGAGGTCAAGACCTCTTTAACGGTCTTTACATGGAACCCTGGTGGCCTTTGACATAAATGTCCTTGTCTCAAGTCAGCTTGTCTTTGTAACCTGACGGGGTTTCTTGTTATCAGAGTTGTTATATTCAATCTCAGAAATTCGGCAACTTTGTCCTCACATTATTGTCCAAATAATGTCAATCATGCCAAAAAGAAATCCTTCCCCATGGGTGTACAATCATGAGATAATCACAGGGTATACCATTGAGGAATACTGAAATAATCAGCATTCCAGCAGCGTGCGTGTGCGCGTGTGCGTGTGCGTGTGTGTGTGTGTGGTCACATTGTTAAGCTGAGTGTGTTTGTGAGTCCCTATAAACCCCTTAGCTGAGTTCCAAAGTAGCTTAGCGGGGTGTCTGTTCCTCGGTCCAGCCTGGTGGAGCGGTTGTTGTTGCCGACATGAGCAATGGGCCGTCGCTCTCGCAACCTCCTTTGGGACTGTTGGACGTTTTCTCACACGCTGAAGACCGGAATTAACGTGGGATTATTGGCCGTGTAGCAGCAGACGATTGCCGTCGTAGTTGCCTCCGTTGGTCTGAGCTCAAATCTCTGCGCTTCGTCCGTTGTAATCCTGCCTAGATGACCGCCTGTGGTCTTACCTGCTGACTGCCGAAGGATGCAACCTTTCCTGGCACCCTGAGGGCAGCAGGACGGCCGGGCGTCGGCTGGCAGGGAGGGGGCTAAGGGCCGCCCTCACCGGGCGCCCGAGAACCCCTCCGATCAAGAATGGGAGCTCGGTGAGTTGAGCAAACACGCAACCGGTTGTGTAGCTCCCGGCTCACTTGCTAATTGGGTGTCCAGACAAGTAATCAGACAAGAACCCTCAAGTCAGTCGTCGATCTGGTTTAGACTCTGCATTGATCTTTATTTTCATTTACCACTTAGTGCTTTTCTACATCTTAATTGTCACTATTTACATTGGCTGCAAAATTGGAATACAACATATTTATTTAGTTTTTTTTACTGATGGCATCTTTTGTAGGCGGATGTTAGATAGACAGAAACAGGATCACAGAAAGTTGTTATGCATTAGTCTGTGTTTTTTTTTTGTCTTTCTATTATTATTATTATTATTACATGTCATTTAGCTGACGCTTTTATCCAAAGCGACTTACAACCATGTTACATTCATACACTGTAGACACAGCTACTGGGAGCAGTGCAGGGTTAAGTGTCTTGCTCAAGGACACATCGACTAGGGCGGGGATTGAACCGCCAACATCCTGATTGAAAGACGGACCTACTAACCACTGACCCACAGTCGCCCAATTTTTGTCAATAATTATAATAATCTGTATATTTTGTGCAGAAATAATGTGAAATTTGTGCATTATATTATTCTTGCACACGTGACACAGCAATGTATCACTATTCATGGTGAGATACTTAAAAAGTAAGTCTGACCTCTGCTCACCTGCTCGTAAGTTGGGAAGACTTTGTTGTCATGACTGGACGTGGTGAAGCACGTTCTTTGAGTCCGCTGCATTGCAGAGGAGCCGCCAACTGTCCTCCCGACCTACGCTATAAACTAAGACGGCGAGAGGGCGTACATTGATCGCTGAGGAGTGCTGCTGTTGCTGAAGTGATGCTGTGCACATAGAGGTCAGCTGAGAGTCGAATTCTGACAGACGGAATTACAGAGCAGCCAATCCATGTATTGGGCAAGCATACAAGGGAGACAGTGGTAGTAAATCTGGATTAAAGCACTGAACCGATGAGGTGCAGCAGTGAGGAGGGGTCGGGGGTTCAAGTGTGTGTGTTGGATTCACTTTGTGGTATTTGGAGAAGTGCAAAGAGGCAGTGCTCTTTTAAAAAAAATATATATATTATTATTTAGCAATGTTTGTCTCATTGATGAAAGGAGCTGTGGCATATGTTATTACACCAGCTATTATTTATTTAAGTTTAACTTGGTGACTCACTGACACGGTGATAAACTGGACTTCCTGCCTTGATTCCTCTGACTTATCTGTAGGCTGAAAGGTCAGCGGAGACGAGAGGACACGGTGTCGCTGCTGATGAGGAACACTTTACATGTGGCGTGTTTTTAATAACATGTAATGTATTCAATGTAATGTGTGTTTGGATTAACACACGAGACAAATCAGCCCGATCTCGCACAAATGCGTCCTCACAGCACGTTATGTGATGGTGGCATTGATTTCGAATTTGGCCGCAGAGGAAGTTGTTAAATGTGTGGAAAGGCACAGTGCGTGGCTTAATGATTGACAGGTTATTTAGGACAACAGATGTTCACGTGATGTATTTGTGGTCAGATGCACTGAATCTTATCATAGTTGGGCATTACACTAGAGAGGAGTGTCTGGGTGCCCTCTAATGGTGAATTCAGAGGAGGAAAAGTGTCATGGAGATGAGTGAACTTGAAATTGTTGTTATAAACATTCCTGGGTATTGAGTGCCTTCATTTACAGCTTCCACAACAGAACAACTAACAGTATAAGTTTTAGCTCGACTACGCAGCTCATGAACAACTGAAAAGGGATACAATTTGCATCTGCTGACATTACTATTGATTGACAGGCCACTAGAAATACACAGCAGGCGGGACTTAGCAAAACAAAGGGTAAGGATATCATTTTAAGGTATAGGTATTTGAGCAATATAAAACGGAGGTAGAGATACATGGATGTGTGAACTTCTTTAGTATAAACAATGAAAATGACAACGTGTGGTGGGCAGGAGCAGAGCTGGATGGGTCCAACACAAGTCTCCTTGTTTAAAGTGATATTTAGTTACTGTGAAGTTAACCTTGTGATGTGTTTACATATGTATAGACTTGTATTAAGCCCAGCCATGATGTTTTTCCTAACTAAGTGGTTTTGTTGCCTAAACCTAAATAGATCTCTGAGTTTGCGTTGAGGCAAATAGAATTGCTTGTTTGATTTTGCAGCAATAAATTTAAAAAAACATAATTTTGGATTGTAATATTTCATATATATATATTAGATGAAGAATGGAGTGCTTGATGAGCAGCAGGTAAAACTTGTTGTTTTACCTGCTGGTATTCTTCCTTGCGCCCATATGGAGGACTGTGGATTTTGTCGCCCATCACTTGTATAGTAAGCGCATCTTTTAATGACCATTATGGTGTTTTGTTTTTCATATGGGCACATGTTTTAAGATCTGATGATTTGTGAACCTACGTAATGAGCTTTAGCAGAGCACGTAGGCCGATATCTTATTTATGTATTTATTCTTTACACAACTTTGCACCGAGCTAGGCGAGCTGTTTCTCCCCGTCACAGGTTGTTATGCTAAGCTAAGCTAACTGGCTGATAGCTGTAGATTAATTCTGCACAGACACAAGAGTGGTATAAATATTCTCATTTAGCTAAGAAAGAGACCAATCGATTTCCTAAAATGACTAAATACTCCTAAAGGGGCAATCTAAAAAAATGTTTGTTACTATTTACTTTATTTGAATGTTGATCCTCATTTCTTGTGTCACACAACAGCTCAAGGCCATGCTGCAGACACGACTTGAGGCTTAAATGTTAAATACAGTGAGAAGTATAATGCTTCTTTCATTGATTATATATAGATTGAGTGGTAGTCATAAGTCTGTGCATCTCAACAATCAATACGAGGCAGTATATGGGTCCTTTGGTCATGTAAAGAAATACAATGACAAAGGTGTTTGTGCTCAGCTGTGTCCCCCTCCACCTCTCTGCCGTCTGTTCCTTTGTCACGCAGCTGACTCTGACATCTTCTTCTCATTTGTGATGCTGATTTCTTTTCTTTTCTCTTTTCTTTTTTTTTTGGTCCCCGTTTTCATGTGTTCTATCCTCCAATCTTTCTCCTCCACCCCTCATCGACGTAGATCTTTCAGGTGCAGAAGGTAGGCCTCCTCTTGCTGCTTTCCACCTCGGACATCATTTGACTTTAAGCATGGCGAAGCGATTACCCTGAGCTTTGTTTCCTGTTTCTGGGCGGGGTTTTCTTGTACTCATTTCCCCGTCTCTTCTTAGAAATATTATGGCTTGGATACCAAATTAGACGACCGAGCGGACAACAAATGGGGCGACATTGAACAGTGGATGGTACAGTTTGTGTGCTGCGATGACGACACTAACAACACTAAACACTGCGCATGTGTTTCTGTCTGGAGAGGCTTTCTGCTCTTGAACTCCAGATAATTCCTGTTGAGCCTTTTTAGAAAATAACAGATTATAAAGAATCAAAGCTTGGCCATTAATGATAATCCACTTATTCAAAGGCGGAGGGTGCCCGTTTGGCTTTGAATCAGCCGGACCATCTGCCCCGCTGGTGTGAGACTGCATGGGATTTACTCTGTTGAATTCACCACTTTAACCCTTTAGTGTGACTGGTCCCAGACCATCAGAGTTTCCAACCCAGCCACGAGGATACTCATAGTGTGTGTGTGGCTTCTAATTTGACTAATCACAGTGTTTCTTTGTTGTTGTTTACTAAAGTGATCCATTTACCGTGCGTTGCAGTTTGAGGTGACAGTGTTTGTGCATGGGTGGTTTGTCGGTTGGAATTTTTTTAAGAACATGCATGTCTGGAAAAAGTGATCTGGATTTGTTTCATGCAGGAATTGTACAAATGCTTTCAAATGAGGCGAAAAGCAGGTGATGTAACCTGCACGTGTTAATTCAGCCAAATATCATACCATCTGATGAAGGCACGCAAAATAATTCCAGTAAACTCTATCACAATGTCTTAATTTTCAATGACTTCTAAGTTCTATTGGAGTGAATGAAATCATGTCATTTCTTCTGGGATCAGTGGGAGCATGTGGTCCCCCTACCTAGCTACCTACCTACCTCCCTCCCTCATCCATCTGCCTCGTTGATCTTTGACTTCTCTCTCTCCTTTGGCACCCTTCACCTCCTCTTCTCCATCTACACCCTCTCCCTCCCTCATCCAGGAGGACAGTGAGAGATACTCACGTTCTTCGCGGATACAAACGGTTTGTAGCCCTCCCTCTGTTTCTATCTCCTCGTGCCTTTCCTCTCTAACCTCCACCACTTGGAAAATGTTCAATGAAATACATTGATACAAAATGTGGTAATAATAATAATATTTAGTATAAAAAAGTATTTTTGTTAAGCAAGAAACGATGCTGATTAAAAGAAAGAGATCACTATTCTGGATTTTCTATGTACAGGTACATTTCTCTATATAGTTGGTAATTCCACCAGTATTTAGTGTCCATGAAGTGTTTGTTTTTCCAATTGTTCCCCAAAAGGAGAAGGTGTATGCTGCCGCCTAGAGAAAAAGCCCCTTGCCTAGCGTTTCTAATTTAGTATGCGGTAACTTATTTGTGCAGCCGCTCCAAGCGTTTCTAGTAAATAATCTCTGGTGTCCGCCAACTCTCAACAGACAAAAATGCTGCCAGCCTTAGCTGCTGCTGGCCTTAGCTAGCTGGTAGCTACACTAACTACTCACCAGTATCCTGGTGTACTGAATGCTACAGTGCATTCTGGTAAAGTACCAGAATGTAAATCATAGTCATTTTGAGATGTGACTTTTCATGTTTTCTTTGAGTTGTTCTTCATTGTTTTTGCTTTGCTTTTCCTCAAAATAAGTTTTGTTAATAATTTTTTTTTCACATCTTAAGTCAAACCAAAGACACCTTTTTTAATTGAACCGTGTTTCGTTGCAGTAGAGGCGGGGTACTTCCTGTCATTATCCGCTGTCCGCTGTTCCCCCAAACCGACCATTTTCCAAACCCCTAACCATCCATCTCTCTCTCTCTCTCTCTCTCTCACGCAGCTCTCAGACGACGATGAGCGGATGTCAGTGGGAAGCCGGGGCAGCGTCAGGGTCAGTATTACTCAAACAGCTCTGGCATTAAAAAATCCAGACATTCCTGAAACCTCCTTTTTATTCCTTTTTTTTAAAATTTATTTTTATTTTTTTGCTTTTTCAATAACCAAGATAGACATTGTGTCTGTCTTTGGTAACTTAACAAGGTGCTGTTATTTGGGTGGCACTTGATGATGATGATGATGATGATCTGTGTCTCTTGCACAGTCTGATCTAGATGAGGTTGGGGCTTATGGTGGCGGGGTAAGGGTTGAAGACTTGTTGTGTGAAGGAGTCGTTGTTTGACTAACCGTTTGATTTGAAGAGCTTAAAGCATGGTAAATCGGCCTTATTCTTGTGAGGACACGCCCCTCTTTATAATAAAGATTATTAATGTGTCCCTACTGGGTACATTCCACGTACATCCAGTGATTGTGTGCCTGTTTTTGCTGTTGTGCATGGACACTGAGGACGTGGAGTCAGTTGGATCACATTTTGAAGGAACAACGTGTGCCATAGAGCCGTCACGCTCCGACTAAAACACAGTGCGCATTATTTAAGGCTCTGTTATGTCTCAAAATGTGAAGTGGCATTTCTCCTGCGCTATGTAATGTGGAAAACACTCTTCATATCAATCATTCCCAAGGGAGTACGAGATCCAGGATATTTGGCTCCGTGAGTTTATCAGCTGAATCGGTTTGTTTTGGTAAAAGATTTCAAAAGCAATAGTTTGGATTGTTTGTTTGAAGAGGGGTGAGACGGTACTTTGGAGAAACAGACGAGTACCAGCACAAAGCAATGTACTGCAGGGCAGCAGAAAAATCTATTCCAGACAGCCTAAAAAAAATCTATATCCGTTTAAGGACACGGTATATTTGGAATATGTTCACCACTTTATCTCACCGTCAGACAGCATCTTCCAGCGCCAAACTAAAGTCATTACATCCACCTTCTGTGCTCTCTTCAATGCCACGAAAACGTCATTCAACCTCGCAAAACAGAGGACTTTCTGGCCTGCAGCTTCCCCGATATAAGTTAGTTTGTTATTTTGTGACTTTAGTGTTTAAAACAGTTAGTTCACATAATAACACAACGATGGACTAGGCAGCGGAAGACCAGCAACAGCAACAACTCACTTTGTCTGTCAAAGGAGACTTTGAAGAGAGTCCAGATAACGGATTCAGCTCTCCGTCGCAAAGGGCTGTCCGAAATACAAACCCATTTACTGTCTGGTCAGTCCAGTGTGCGTGCATGTGTTGTGTGTCGCTTGGATTGTTTTCTATTATTAATCTCGTTACTGCGTATGTAGATTCTCAGAGGCGAGAAAAGTACTGTCCGGACAGCGTGCCGCCTCACCCTTCACCCTCACCGCTCTCCCTCTCTTTCTCTCGCCCTAAGGACTCGCTTAGGAAGTCAAAGAAAAAGAAGAAACATAAGCACAAAGACAAAGATGTATGTAAACGCAAAAGTGGCCCACACAGACCCGGGCGCCAGTGTTTCTCACTCGTGTTCTTTGTTCGCAGAGGAATGGCCATGACGATGATTACAGTGTCGTATCCAGCCGGGTCAGTAGCTGTGTGTTGAACTGCCGTTTGCATTCGGTCTGTTGTAAAATGTCAACCTGTCGCTCATCAGCCTCGTCTTTGTCACGCTCTCAGAGCTCAAGACTCAGTGATGAAAGCCGAGCATCTCGCTCCTCCAGGCTGGACCTAGCGGTGCGTGTTGCGTCCCTCCCCACCCCCCACCCCCCTCATCCTCGTTGCTGAATTTTTGCTGTGAAAACAAAATTTAACTGCAATTATTTTGAGGCAAACTGCTCAAAAGAAGCTAAAAAGAATGGTATGAAATGTAGTTGCCAGTTATCATGCTGTATCAAAAAGTTAAAAGCTTCATTCGTAACATTGATATTCAAGTTTTTAATCACCATATGAATGCTGGGAAGGTTCTTTTATTTTGTTGTTGCATATCATGTTTAAACCAAAGAGCTCTGGGTAATTCAGCAAATTTGACATCGTCAATACTTTTTGTAAACCTGTAAATCGGCAGCTAATAGTTCTGAGATAAATCAACTTCCCAGTTGAACACTTGAAGATTGTTTAAATCGTTCGGTCATAAAAGAATGCACTTTTAGTTAAATGCAGAGTAACTTTCCTTCCTGGCTGGACCAAGAGCTGAGAGGCGGGGTTAAAGTAAACACAAGGGTGCTTGCTCTCATAAACGTCATCAAATATAACCACAGACATACAAAGCCTCATGCAAAAACCTCAATAGAAGCTTTGAATGTATCCTAATAGATACTGTGAGTGAGAGGCCACTCACAAGAGAGAACAGGACTTTCCAATGGGAGGCAGCAGTAAGCTAAAAGTCTTTCATTGTTATATTCGTCCTCGTAGAAGGAAGAACACAAATGATGTAATGTTTTATTCCAAAGGCCTCTGGAGGCTTGTACTAATCTCACATGGCTTGATAACCTGGTCCGGTGGTTTAACCTCATTATTTCTGCCTCTGACGTATCTATTTAACTACGCCGCTATGAAGTTGTTTCTTTGAACCCAGCTTTGATAACATGAGTTTCCAAACCACTCGCAGCATGTGACGTGTGAACAAGGTGAACGTCGGCATGTTGAATCAGAGCTGTAATGTGATACTGTCACCTGTGCTCCCCGACCCCCAGAGCTCCAGACTGAGTGATGACACCCGGGCGTCTCGTGCCTCCAGATTAGACCTGCAGCCGGTGGGTGGCATCGCACCTCGGACTGTTTTTTTAATTCCTAATACCACTAATGTTGTTGCACACTTTTCTTATTGTCTTAAGTTGTAAGATCAACTGCTTACTACGGAAGCCTCGAAACAGACATGATTTGACTCTTAAGATAACAACATCATTACCTACTTTAGTAGCACTTAAATGTCTCTTACTGATAGTACTCTGTAGTTTAACGTTATTGAAGAAATTGTACCTGCTTGATTCTTGTTGTTCTGAGTTTGGACTCATGGTTTAATGCACTTATTGTAAGTCGCTTTGGATAAAAGCTAAATGACATGTAATGTAATGTAATGTAATGTGACCTCAAGACAAGCGGTATTTAAAACTAAAAACATTTAAGCACCACAATTAGCTTTATTCTCCCCACACCACTCGAAGAATGACATAATCACAAGGGAAGGTTGTTTTTCTTGTATTACTCAAAATGTTTGGGTCAAATCATGTGACCCTTAACGTGTTCAATCGGCCCAGAACGAGCTGACAGTGATGCACTCTGCGAAGTTAGTGGAAGGAGACCTATGTGGCCACGTCGGGTCCAAAGTAAGGAGTTAACAAGGGTTCAAATTCACAAGATGAACAGGATTATATCCGGTGGAAGTATAAAACATGTTTTTATATTTTCTTGTGTGGGAAATTACTTTATTGTTATTTATGTTATTTGTAATAATAATTCCTGGCAATAGATTTGGGTTGAAGACTCTAGATCAAGCATTTCTACTGTATCGATTATGAAATGTTCCATATTAAAAGTCACCCAATTCTACCGTGAAATAGCTACACTTCTGAATACTTGAGGTTTAAAAACACATTGCTCCATAATTCCTGATATAGGACATATTGGACTTCAGGATATCTCTGAGTAAATACATTGTTAAATGTATTCAGATCTGCTATTCCAACTGTTTGACTTCTCTTCATTGAGACGGTAATTATGCTTGATTATGAGTTTGTAGTCCGAGACGTCCTGAAGCCAAATATGTCTGTAATAACGGAGATAGAAAGCTTGTTTGAATCATGTCCGTTTAGGGCTTCCGCCGCTTACAGCCAGTGACCGTTTGGATTGTTTTACTGAAGTATCATTTTCATGTAGCCATGTAGTGCGTTGTTTGACAGTTTCTAATGAAGCTTTTATGTGTTTTACTCAGAAATACATGTTCAAATGCATTTTTCTACGAGACTTCCCTGTTGGAGTGGGGTTTTGTGTGCTCCATTTCCCAGAGACGTCTAGTCCCAGTGGAGTCAGGACTGGGACATCTTTTTAAAAATAGTTTTGTGTTGATTTCTGGGTCTCTTTTCATCGTCAGTCCAGCCACTTGGCAAGCATGCTGATCGCCTATTTGTTCTGCGTATTAGGAACCAGCTACTCTCATGACTTCCAGAGATGACTGTCGGGTGCAAGTGCTAACAAGAGTTGGGCCTCCTTCTCTTGGGTCCTTACCTGTTCTCCTTCTTTCCTCATTTCAGGCCTCTTACGCTTCCTCTGACTTGTACTGCTTCAATGGTCTGTCCTCCTCCAGAAACCCAGGTTCAGCGTTCAATAGTTACAAGGTCTGTACACGGGCAAACTGCGAAAGACGAGACGCGTACTGTAAACCTTTGACCCCTCTGAGCAAAGGGACAGGAGAAATAAATAATGAATCAAGTTAAACAATCCTTTATTCTCAAGTTTTCACATCCTATTCCGAGCTGCCCCCTTCTAACCCGCCCACTCATTCCTGACTCCATCCCGACGTTGCAGTTCTGCAAGTCATTCGGTCAGATCTCCCAGCAGCCCTGGTTCCAGTCATTTCCACCCCACCTATTTTACCAACTAAAACTTCCACGCAGTGTTAAAAAAAACACCTGTAATCATTTGTAATGTCATTTTAATGTAATTGGATTTCAATGACTAACTTGTGTGCATTGGTAAAATGGCATTTAATAAGTGCATTTTAGCGGATTGTGATTCAGGCGTCAGTCCTCTCCAGCATGTATCTGCTACGAGTACTGTTAGTGTGACCACGATGAGGACGAGGGAGCACTTTAGACTCAAAGACACTGCACAAAGCAGATCAAATGGAGAGAGAGAGATGTATGTAAACGCACGCTTGTTTGTGTTTGCCTTCCAGCCGCAGGCCGAAACGTAACTGTGTTTTCTCTGCAGCCTTTAGAGTACACTAGTTATCGCAGCTCCGGCTCCAGAGTCTCGTCCAGGGCCGGTTCGGCCCGCGCCAGCCCAGTGGTGAGCCTATACATTTGCATAATTTGGACTTTGGAAAAAAAAAAACATTTATTTTGTCCTGTGTGCAGAGCACAAACAGGTATTTCCTGGTGGACCTGCACAGCAGAGTCGTTACAGGACAGGTTAATGTGTTGTAGGCGAGCCACGGTGACTAGTGAGTTTTAGCTGATGGTTCTTTTTTGTATTTAGATGTCCATTTAGATGTCAGTCACCGGCTGAAGAACCAGTTTGCTACATTTGAATACATAAGTCTTGAATCTTGTGGTGTTTTTTTAAGTTACTACAGTATGGTGTCTGTCACCATGACTGAGAAACGTGATGCATACCTTCTTTTTAAGGGTTAGGATGTAAAGACGTATGATGGGAAAGTAGAACATAAGTAACAAGCTTAGACTTTCCTAAAGTGTTGCTCTGCTCTGTCTTTTCATTTCTTTGTTGCTCTGTTTCGCCCCCTGGTGGCCGGCGCAGGAACACTGCGGCTCCGTTGCCAGTTTTTTGAGGAGTGCGGCCGCTAGCGGCAGCGGCCTCCCCCGGGACCTGGACGATGTTACTATTCCTGACTTTCCCGATGTGAGTCGCTTTGCCGCCACAGGAAGCCGCGGGCGTGATGTGAGCTGAGTTCCTGTTTGGTTGCTTTGTGCCACCCGTCCTTCCTTTTTGTGCACTTCACCCTGCAAGGAGGGCTGATTGTCCGCTGCATTTGTGTCAGAGGTTAACTCTGTCCACTGGGTTGACTGGAGACTACCAGAGGATTGTTTTGTGTGTGTGTGTATTTGAGGCGGGGAGTGAACGCTGAAGATGCATTGTTGTTTTGAAGTGTTTTTAACACACGACCTGTTGTTGAATGGAAAACTGTTGTTTTATTTTGGTGATTTTTGACTCCTCCCTTACTAATTTGTTTTTGCACGGCGTTGTTTATTCGGATACGTTTATGTCTTTTCTCAATTGTGTTCATGTGTAGAAACCAGATTGTAACGCGTGTATCCACTGCTGAGCAGGCTGTAGAGAGGATTTTGGGACTTCCTTCCTTCATTTCCTCCCTCGGTTGGTCTCCTCGGCTCCGTGGCCTCCACATCACTCTCTGTCTGCTCTGACTGTTTTCTGTTTGTCTTAACAGGTGGAGGACAGAGATTATCTTGAGAAGGTGAGTGGATCACATCACCACATGCTGCGTATGCAGTTAAGATGCATGAAGGGACATCAGTTAATGAAGAATTTGTACTTTTAGTACTTTAGTAAGGATGGCTAGAAAAATATATTTTGGTGGTCCCATTTCTTAGTCTGATCTCAATGCTTTCTCTCCTGTGTTTATGGCTCCTGGTTGTCAGGATCATATTTGAAACTTCCTCATTTTGTTCATCTTTGAAACAGGAGGGAGACAATTTTTTCTCAGATAAACCTTTTATTTATTTTTTAAAGAAACCTAGAAAGAATATCCTGTAAAATACCTTTTAAGACATACACAGGAGGGCAAACAATTCAGATCAGACTCAGAGAATGGAACACCAGAATGTTCCTTTCTTGCTCGTCGTATTAAAGAGAAAAAGTATTCGCCTGAAAAAGCATTTGTGTAATAACTGTCTTCTTCCTCAGGGGTCTCGAGCAGCTTCTGCCTTAACAGCAGCAACCCTCACCTCCGTAGGCGCGACTTCCTTGCGGAGGGGAAGCAGCGAGACGGCTCTAACTATCGATGCAGAGACTTCTATACGAGAAATCAAGGTGATGGGGCGGAGGCGCAGCTTCCTTCTGACGGCGAGAATAGAACCCGAGCCAGACGATGCTTACAAATGTGAACGTCAGATTCATAATGTGTATTATACACATGTGTACTATACTTTCTTGGAGTGACAGTGTGTAGGATTTGGTGTCATCTACCGGTGTCTTCACAGAGTGCAACCAACTGAACACCCTTCCTCTCACGCCTCCTTTTCCAAGATCACTTTAACGCGAACCGCCAATTGTAAAAATTGATAACGCCGTTCCATACCATAATAACACAACCTTTGGGGAGCAGCAGAAATCAGCAGGAGGCCGGCGGTGCCACGGTTTAACACTCTAGTTTCACAAGGGTGCCAGAAGTCTACGATGGCCTTTAGTAGCTGTCCTTTGAGCCAGAGTTTGGTTTGTCCCATCTGGGCTACTGTAGAAACCTGGCGGCCTCTGTGAAGAGGACCCACCCCCTCTTTAGATATTGTAGGCTCATTGTAAGCTAGATTCAAGTGATCATACTACTGAGATGATGATATTCTTTCTACTTTAATATGATATTCCATTTATGATAATGAGTCCCCAGAAATGCTTGTTCCTTTAACAAGTTGAACGAAGACATATAATCAAGATACCCACAATTATTTCCCCATTGAGAATTGAAATCCAACATTTAGAGTTGTTTCTGCTGTATTATGTCAGAGCAGAAATTCGGTCCGGGGTCCCAAAAATGTTTTTCCTTCTTTCTGCAAACACTGTGTTGCTTTCCTCGTTGCCCCGTGTCGTCACCTGTTCTGATGTTGTCGCCCTGTGCTGCTCTGCTCACTGCTGCTGCACTCTTCACCAGGAGATTCATGAACTGAAGGATCAGATTCAAGATGTGGAATCCAAGTACACGCAGAACCTAAAAGAAGTCAAGGTATATAAGCCTGAGAGACCTCCCAGAACTCTCAACTCCAGACTCACTATTCACTAATAGGTTTGGTGTCTCTAACTTATCCCTGGTGATTTTCATCCTGGTTACTGACACAGTGGGTCAGATATGCAGTAAAATACACTTTTCTAAAGCCCAAAGATCAATACGCCAACAGAAACTAAGACAAAGAAACACTCCATGAAGTATTTTAAAATCACTGCTGCTGCTCCTGACTCGCCGCAAATATTGACACACATTGTAGTATAACTGCATTAAGATGGTTACCGGCTCTAAATGGTTTGATCGGTGGAGTCTATAAACACCAAACAGAAAATTAGATTTAAATGTTGTCAATACTGACTGGCCAGCTCTTTAATTTGCTCCGAGAGCAACACAGCTGGACAGACTCACTGTGATAAACACCTTGGTATTGTATTATAAACAATATAAAGGATATGGTATATATATGCTCTGCTTCGGATAAATGACAAGAGATGCATTTCTTGCTTGCAACACTGTTGATTTTCCTCCCCTGCCTGCTGTTCTCTTGGAGTTTCAATTGCCCCATTTTTACTTGTGACTCGTGTGCAAAAATGTCAAAATCTGCCCGTCCCCTATATTTACTAGAGATGGCTTAGCATCACTGCTTTTTTAAATGATGTATTTATTCCACATGTTAGTTGTGTCTAAAGAATGAAGATTGAGAGAGACGCGTAGACACACACAGGCACACATACAACAATACAGGAGCAGAATTGGTAGATGGCCGGTGCCGAGAAATGGTTCCAAACAGACTCGGTGATCCGTGATCGGCCCCAGAAGTCGTGATCGAAGCAACTTAAACGCAGCGCCGACGTCAGGCATCATTTCTCATTTATTTCCACCTGGCCAGATGTTTTTCTAACTTGTGTGTTAACTCGCAAGCTGTTCAAGTTGCGTCTGCACATTGCATGTCTTTCTTCATTTTTGTGTGTGCGTGTGTGTGTGTGTGTACTTAACATTTCCACTCACCATAGTTACACAGGCGTACACAGTTGTGCAAAACAGATAGACGGTTGCATTGTCTGGATTCCTGTGCCCATAGTTTACCCATCCTATTTGATAGGGGGAAGTATGCCAAGCTGCTGTGTTCTTTACAGTCTTGTGTTCTCTATACGTCGTGACATCAGGATGCTTTCGTGGAGGTGGAGGAGAAGTACCGCAAGGCCATGGTGTCCAACGCCCAGCTGGATAACGATAAGAACAACCTGATGTACCAGGTGGACACGCTCAAGGACTCGCTCATGGAGCTGGAGGAACTGCTGTTCGAGTCGCACCGCGGATATGAGGAGAAGGTCAAGGTACAGCATCCGCACAACAAAACTAATGATCTGTGATTGTCTGTTGTGGCGTCATAAAAACACATATTTTATTTTTGTTCAAAGAACTCTGATTTACATTTCTCAACAGCAACGTGTTATTGCTTGTGAGTTCATCCCTCTCCTTGTTTAATATCAGTAAAGTGTGATGAAAAAAAAAGAAACTTTACATCCGACCCCTCCACATCTCAATGTGTGGAACATGGCGAGACGACTCTTTCAGTTTTGGAATTGACTTCCACAAATTGCCTTCAAAACAGACATTTGTAAAACATTAATTCAGAACTTCCTTTTATTAAAAAAACAAAAACTTTCAAATCATGGGTTCAGATGTAAATAAAAAGACATAACATAACTGTTTCACGCCTCCCCGTGGAGCAAAAATCATCTCATCTCTTTGTTTCTGTGCTCTCTGTTACAACTACAACAAATGCAGTACAACAGACACAGCTCTTACAATGACAACTGACATCACACTTGATGTTCACACGAGTTAATGAGATGGATAGTTTCTCATGAACACAATCCATGTTTGTTCCTCACAGGACCACGAGCGCGAGAAACACGCCCACACGGTGCTTCAGTTCCAGTTCAGTGAAATGAAAGAGACGCTAAAACAGAGTGAAGAGCTGCTAAACGTGAGTATTTTGTCCCCGGTGTGAACGTGTGTCAGTCAAAGTGTGTGGGGACTGGAGCCCACACACTTTGTGGCGCCTCCCATTGGTTCAAAAGACATGTCTACTCCGTTTGTCCCCTAGAGGCTGCGTTCCACCGCTTTCTTTTTGTTCACACTCTGTACACATGCATGGACTCTCCTCTCTCTCTCTCTCTCTCTCTCTCTCTCTCTCTCTCTACATCTGAAACTTGCTTTCCTTCTCCTGCTGTTTAGGACATCCGCCAGCTGCGTATCAAGCAGGAGGGTTTTGTCAGAGAAATCTCTGACCTGCAGGAGACGGTGGAGTGGAAGGATAAAAAGATTGGGGTACGCCCTCTGAGCCCTGGTCCTACAGTGTTGTGTTTCATTGAATTCATCACGTTCAGCATGAATTCAGAATCTTCTTTGCATGAACTTGAATGCCATCTTTTTTACTTTTTCCTTCTTTTCCCCTCTGGTCCACTTGTTCTTTTCCCTCTGTTTCGCACTGGGGGGCTCCGCTCAGGCCTTAGAGCGACAGAAAGAATACACAGACGCTATTCGAATTGAGCGAGATGAGCTCAGAGAAGAGGCGGTGAAGCTGAAAGACATTCTGAAGGTACTCAGTCAGCGTGTGATGTGTGTCGCTTTGGGAAATAATGTTGTCACGGTAACTAAAGCTTTAAAGGTCAAACCGAATCCTGGGTTATTGAATGTTTGCCTTTCTGTTTTTTCTAGAAACATGGAATAGTACTGGGTCCTGATCTAAACATCAATGGGGAGATTGGTGAGGCAGAAGTGGACGGGTCCCCCAGTGCAGACCCTGCTACCCAACCGGCTCAGGACTCGCACACCGCCCCATCGGAGGGGAACAGCATGCTGGGTAAAAGCTCTCACTACATGGCTCGGCATTAAACTGTCTGAAGACTTTCATTCCACAATGCTTTACAGTAGTGATGAAAAAAATGATTCCGACAAGTAATTCTCCTCTCACAATTGATATCTGATCCAAATGGTTGATGCCTAATTTTAGAATGAACTCTTCAGTTCCCAGTGTTGTGCTCCTGGCATGTCAAGTGTCTTTAACTCTGATTTGCAGTTCCCTGAAAGAATAAGTCTGGTGATATTATGTATTTTTACCACAAGGTAATCTCACCACAAGGTCAGCTTTGTAGTTGTTCTGGAGCTTTTAAGTCAACGTAGAAAAGAATTCCTTTTAAAAGTGCTCCGAACATCTACAATTCGATGCCAACTGACCTTGTGGTTACTATTTGTTTTTATTGTGAACAAATTCCATGAAAATACCAAATAATGGAGTGAAGTTTCTCAAAATGGTCCCAAATATATATTGCATGATCAACAAATAGAAAATAAGATTTACAAATGTGTACAATGTGTTTGGGTGTTCCAATCGGTATGTAAAATATGAACATCTATTCAAGTTGTGTGTGTGTGTATATATATATATATATATATATACTTTCATGGAATTTGTTGACGAACAGAAAAATACAGAGAAACTCCAGCCTTATCTTTTTAAGAAACATCTATCCAACCTCTTGCTTTCCTGTTCAAACTAAGATTCCACTTCCAAGCTCAGCATGCTCCTGGACCTCTTTCACCGCTAGTCTCATTATTAATGTTTTGGCTTTTGATTTGTTTCTTTTGCACCTTTTTCATAATTTCAGCTCGCACATATTAGTTCTGAATCACAGCTAACTCTGTTAATGCATGTGGTGTAGGTGTGTAGATGTCTCTACAGGGTTGATGGTGCAAAGCATTTATAGCGAATAATATGTGTAAGGAACATTATTGTAAATGCACTGTCCCGTATACAGTATCTTTGAGCAGCCGGCTTCTTCTCTTGTCGATTGATGTGCTGGGAATCAAGAACTTTATTTTGGTGTTCCTCCTGCCTTTCCTCTTCTTCTTCTTGTGCTTCTATTGGTCATCTTGGCTCTGCGCTTCTCTTCCTGGCCAACGAATCAATCAGGTGTTCTGCCTTACCTTGACTTCTGCTGATGCACTTCCTCATGAAGATACAGTTTTGAAAATGTCTTGAGTCAACCCTCCATCACCGTGTACTCTTCATGATCTCTCAGGCAACAGAGAGGACACTCCGTTGAGGAGTAGCAGAGAGGAAGAGGTGGATCCAGAGCGCCGTCAAGAAATGTTTGAGGAAGAAAAAGAGAATCCTGCCAGCTGTGATGCACTCTGTAATGTTGCTGGTGTGTCCACGCTGGAGACATCTAGCGAAGAACAGCCAACAGAAGAACAGACGTGCTTGAAAGAGGACAATGTTGAAGAAAGTGGCCTCGGCAAGGACTTAAATGTTGACAATATTGACCAATCAATCACAGAAGCCAAATATACAATCATTTGCAGTCCTGGGCTTAAAGAGATTGTAACAAGTTCTGAGGAAAATGTTCCAGAAACCAAATCACCTAAAGGGGGAGATTTAGGGGAAACGAGTCACCCAGATTTAGGGGAGACAAGTCACCCAGATTTAGGGGAGACTGAAACCAAAAGCAGTCGTGTTGACACAGAGGGTGATGAAATTAGAGAGCCATGTAACAACCTTTTTGAGAAGCAAGAAAACAAACTGGAAGAGGAGGAAAGTAACTTGTTAAATACAGAATCATATCATCAGCAAAAAGTTGCACAAGATGTTATGGCAGAAGGTTTACCTGATGAGTCCGACCCAAATGTGTCAAACACCGAACCTCAACAAGAGCCTGAGAATGCCAAAGAGGCACAGGACGACGAGGCAGAGGAAATATCAGGTAAATGTCAGCCTCAGGAAGCCGCTGCTTCAGGGAAGAAGAAGAAAAGGAAGAGGAGAGGCAAAAAGAAAGGAGGAACACATGAGGATAAGAACCAACAAAAAGAAGGAATTGATCAAGAAAAAGACAAAAAAGAAGTAGACAACGAATCGGCAACAAGACACCTCCTAGAACCTGAACTCGACGGTTCTGCCACTGAAACTCTCAAGAAGTCGATGGTGGATCAAGTTAAGAATGAGCAGGACAGGCGAGAAGAGGCAGTAGAAGCAGCAAAACCCACAGAAACCTTTTTTACCAATGAACCTCTGAAAGAATCTCTAGTGGAACTTGTTCCAGATGAGCACGACAAAGAACAAAAGTTGGAGACTGAGAACTTAAAAGAAGCAGAACCCGGGTCAACTCCCAAGAAAGAAAGGTTGGATAATGTTCCGGATGAACAGAACAAGGGACGAAGTTCAGAAACTGAAATCGTAGAAGCAGTCGAGGCAGTGGCACCAGGTGAAACATTTTCTCACGTTGAAACCCTCAACGACTCCAGAACAAATGCCAAAAAGGACGAGGGACAAACTTTGGAAACTGAGAACGTAGAGGAAGTGGGATCTATAACAAGTCCTGTTCCAGAGACCAAACCCAGCACTTCTGATCTTATCGACAACTCTAAAGATGCAGAAAGCACTGATGGTCTTGACAGAGAGTGTTCTTCCAGTTTAGATAACCCTAAAAGTGAAACTAGCATCTCAACCACTGAAGATGTCACCCACACAGAGTCAAAAAGTGATAGTGTAGAGGATGAAGTTGGGTTCATTGAGATGCAATCTGATTGTACAACTAATAACCCTGAGAACACCCTTGAAACGAGCGATAAGGAAAACACTGAAGAATTGAATGTTCCAAGCAATGGTGACGTTGCTGCCGATGAACCTGAATCCACCATCATTCCTGAGAGTAGGGACAAGGCGTCTGTGTCCCAGTCCTCTACCGATGTCTTCACGGACGCTCTTCTTCTCAAGAGCTTGTCTGGCTCAGAGTCGCCCGTAGCCGTCAACATGGGCAGCGGTGTTGCTTCAAAAGAGGTTTTAGGTGGAGGTCCAGAGGAGGCAAGAGCAGAGACTGAGCAGGAATCCTTTCCTCCTCCCAATCCTGATGGGGACGATTCAGAGCCAAAAACAGAAAGAACCAAAAAGGAAAAGTTGAACGAAGGCTTGACGGACGCCGAAGATTTAGTTAAGTCAGCCCACTCACGTGATGGACAAAGTGATAGTTGTGCATTATTGATTAAGACCACCGATGCCTTTGACTCTGTGAAGAGTCTGCTGGAGACAGTTGGCGTAGCACAGGCCAAACAACTGGGTGACGTACAAAGCCAGGATCTGCCTGAGGAATCAAATGCCAAAGTGTCCTCTGAAACAGAAAAGGTCGATACCATTGACGTGTTGAATACACCGGCCTCTCCAAAAGAAGTGACTGAAATTGGGTCCTCGACAGAGCAGGACCACAGAGGGAAAGAGTCGACCGTTCCAGAACATCCAAACAGTCAAAAGGATCCGCAGAGCGAGACAGAGCAACTGCATGAACCCGGCAAAGACAAGTCTGAGGATGACGATCCATCTCAACCCTCTCTCCAGGACAACGATGAAGAGGACGGGGACGAAGGACATTCTTTTGATTTCGATGACGTGGACGTGGAGGCAGCTGTAGCAAGACTGAGAAATCCAAAACAGGAAGAAGTGGAGGAGGGAGTTGAAGTCATGCCCGATGACCGCAGCAATTGTAGTTTGTCCAATGAGAATAGACGAGCTGAGCCAGTTGAGAGCATTGACGAGCAGGGTACGGTTGACGGGTGTAACCGGGTAGAGTCCCTCAATACTGCTCCTCCAGACAACCAAACCTCCCACAGGGACGCCTTGTCCAAAGAAGGGGGGCAGGTGGTAAATGCGTGTGAAAAGCAGAAACACATTCCAGAGGAAGAAGTGGGTGTGCCAGATGAGCACCGGCACATTTCAGAGGGAGGACAGGGTTTGAGTGTTGGAGGACTGGGCGTTGTTGCAGAGGACATTGTCCAGGTGGCCTCTCTGCCTGTAGAGGAAGCATTAGATGCCATTAAGCATGAGCTGCAGGGCCAAGATTTACCAAAGAGAGCAGAACAGGTGGCCAGCAGTAAAGAGCCACAGCAGACAGGGAACGATGTGAAGAGGAACAGCAAGAAAGGCAAAGGCAAGGGCAAAGAGGAGTGTAAGATGTCTTAGCTTATAGATGGTATATAGCATAGATATATATCATTTAATCAGGCTTTGCTTAGCTGTTTACAAAGTAGTACAATAAATAGGTGCCGCACTTTGATCCTTCCCCAAATGAATATACGGTTGAATATCATTCAATTAACTCCATGTAAACAGTCCAAAGGACAGATCTCAGAACCAGTATCAGAATGTAACCTGCTTGGTAACGGTAGATCTTACTATGGACAATACTGCACTTGCTATGTCATTATTGTTATTGATGCACATATCTCATGCTGTTGCTTGTCATGTGCTTGTCATGTGTCGTGGATGAATAATGTTGTATCACATAATTTTCTCATGCTACAATTTCAGGATTGATTGATTCATTCCATGGGTGTACAATTGAAGAAAAAAAGCACATGTTAATTGGTAATGGGTTAGTTAGCGAACTAGCTTGTACGTGCTCCTGCGGTAATGTTAGTGGTTAAAATGCAAAGTGCTTGGAGACCCTGATCTGTTCTCAGGGAGTAATTCAACTGCTGTTTGAAAGCCATTACATCTCCAAGAATGGGAAGTGTATCACACCTGTATGTTTGCATGTTATTGCACTTAATGAAAAGACAAATGTCCATGCCGAAATGCCAATAAATACCCTGCTGTTACCCGTTTAAAATGTTTATTCAAATGCATTTTTTATTTTCATTTTTTGTAGGGAAATTCCTTGAGTGACAGAAAGCACAATGTGTCAGCACCTGGCAAATATTTTCAGTCAGCACGTATTCATGTATACCTTCCTGTGTGGCCA